>NC_142812.1:37741883-38041883 GCF_049724085.1 Artemia sp. Qi Xiang Cuo
CATGTTGTTATTTCATTAAAAATATATTATACATTACTTTGTTATATTTCCATTATTTTAGGATATTTTAGCACGTCAAATGCTTAGAATGTTTATTAAAAGGTCGGAGATTTTTATTTTCTTTGGAAAAAGTTAGAATTGGACCATAGCTTTTTTCTTTTCTTTAAGAAAATTCAGAAGAGAACTTGAACATTTGCGCTTCTTCAAAAAACCTAACCTAATCTGACTCTTGCACTTCAAAAAAAAAGAAATTCATAATGAACTTTGAAAGATCAAGAGAATGCAACTGTGACAAGGTAAACAACGACAAAACACTACTGAAATATTCCAACTCTTGCATTTCAACGAAAGAAATCCAAAATGAACTTTGAAAAATCATGAGAATTTAACTGTGACAAGGTAAACAACAACAAAACACTACTGAAATATTCCAACTCTTGCATTTCAACGAAAGAAATCCGTATGAAAATTGAAAAATCAAGAAAATGTAACTGTGTCAAGGTAAATCATATAAAAAAACATTTCAACGAAACAAATCCATCATAAACTTTGAAAAATCAAGATAATGTAACTGTGACATGGTAAACCATGACAAAACACTATTGAAATAATCCAACTCTTGCATTTCAATGAAAGAAAATCAAAATAAACTTTGAAAAATTAAGAGAATCTAACTGTGACAAGGTATACCACAACAAAACACTACTGAAATATTCCAACTCTTGCATTTCAATGAAAGTAAATCCAAAATGAACTTTGAAAAATCAAGAGAATGTAACTGTGACAAGGTAAACCATAACAAAACACTATTGAAATAATCCAACTCTTGCATTACAACGAAAGAAATCCAAATGAACATTGAAAAAAATCAAGAATATGTAACTGTGTCAATTTAAAGCATAGCAAAAACACATTTCAACGAAAGAAATCCATCATGAACATTGAAAAATAAAGAGAATATAACTGTGACATGGTAAATAACAACAAAACACTACTGAAATATTCAAACACTTGCATTTCAAAGAAAGAAATCCGTATGAACATTGAAAAATCAAGAAAATGTAACTGTGTCAAGGTAAAGCATAGCAAAACACATTTCAACGAAACAAATCCATCATGAACTTTGAAATATCAAGAGAATGTAACTGTGACATGGTAAACCATGACAAAACACTATAGAAATAATCCAACTCTTGCATTTCAATGAAAAAAAATCAAAATAAACTTTGAAATATTAAGAGAATCTAATTGTGACAAGGTAAACCACAACAAAACACTACTGAAATATTCCAACTCTTGCATTTCAATGAAAGTAAATCCAAAATGAACTTTGAAAAATCAAGAGAATGTAACTGTGACAAAGTAAACCACAACAAAACACTACTGAAATAATCCAACTCTTCCATTTCAACGAAAGAAATCCCAATGAAATTGAAAAAAATCAAGAAAATGTAACTGTGTCAAGGTAAAGCATAGCAAAAACACATTTCAACGAAAGAAATCCTTCATGAACATTGAAAAATCAAGAGAATGTAACTGTGACATGGTAAACCATGACAAAACACTACTGAAATATTCCAACTCTTCCATTTCAATGAAAGAAATTCCAAAATGAACTTTGAAAAATTAAGAGAATCTAAGTGTGACAAGGTAAACCACAACAAAACACTACTGAAATAGTCCAACTCTTGCATTTCAACGAAAGAAATCCCAATGAACTTTGAAAAATCATGAAAATGTAACTGTGTCAAGGTAAAGCATAACAAAACACATTTCAACAAAAGAAATCCATAATGAATTTGAAAAATCAAAGAGAATGTAACTGTGACATTGTAAACCATGACAAAATACTACTGAAATATTCCAACTCTTGCATTTTAATGAAAGAAATTCAAAATGAACTTTTAAAAATTAAGAGAATGTAATTGTGACAATGTGAACCACAACTAAACACTACTGAAATATTCCCACTCTTGCATTTCAATGAAAAAAATTCAAAATTAAGTTTGAAAAATTAAGAGAATCTAACAGTGACAAGGTAAACCACGACAAAACACTACTGAAATATTCCAACTCTTGCATTTCAATGAAAGAAATCCAAAAATGAACTTTGAAAAATCAAGAGAATGTAACTGTGATAAGGTAAACCACGACAAAACACTACTGAAATATTCCATCTCTTGCATTTCAATGAAATAAATCCAAAATAAACTTTGAAAAATCAATAGAATGTAAGTGTGACAAGGTAAACTATGACAAAACACTACTGAAATATTCCAACTCTTGCATTTCAACGAAAGAAATTCCAAAAAGAACTTTGAAAAATAAAGAGAATGTAACTGTGACAAGGTAAACCACAACAAAACACTACTGAAATAATCGAACTCTTGCATTTCAACGAAAGAAATTCAAAATAAACTTTGAAAAATTATGAGAAAGTAACTGTGACTAGGTAAACCACAACAAAACACTATTGAAATAATCCAACTCTTGCATTTCAGTGAAAGAAATCCAAAATGAACTTTGAAAAATCAAGACAATGTAACTGTGACATGGTAAACCACGATAAAACACTACTGAAATAATCCAACTCATGCATTTCAATGAAAGAAAATCAAAATGAACTTTGAAAAATCAAGACAATGTAACTGTGACATGGTAAACCACGATAAAACACTACTGAAATATTTTAACTCTTGCATTTCAACGAAAGAAATTCAAAATGAACTTTGAAATATTAAGAGAATGTAACTATGACAAGGTAAACCACGACAAAATACTACTGAAATATTCCAACTCTTGCATTTCAACGCAAGAAATTCAAATGAACTTTGAAAAAATCAAAAGAATGTAACTGTGACAAGGTAAACCACAACAAAAAACTACTGAAATATTCCAACTCTTGCATTTCAATGAAAGAAATTCAAAATGATCTTTTAAAAATCAAGAGAATTTAACTATGACAAGGTAAACCATGACAAACACTATTGAAATAATCCAACTCTTGCATTTCAACGAAAGAAAACCAAAATGAACTTTGAAAAATCAAGAGAATGTAACTGTGACAAGGTAAACCACAACAAAACACTACAGAAATATTCCTACTCTTGCATTTCAATGAAAGAAAACCAAAATGATCTTTGAAAAATCAAGAGAATTTAACTGTGACATAGTAAACCACGACAAAACACTACTGAAATATTCCAACTCTTGCATTTCAATGAAAGAAATTCAAAATGAACTTTGAAAAATCAAGAGAATATAACTGTGACATGGTAAACAATGACAGAACACTACTGAAATATTCCAACTCTTGCATTTCAACGAATGAAATCCAAAATGAACTTTTAAAAATCAAGAGAATGTAACTTTGAAATGGTAAACCACGACAAAACACTACTGAAATAGTCCAACTCTTGTATTTCAATGAAAGAAATTTGAAATGAACTTTGAAAAATCAAGAGAATGTAACTGTGACAAGGTAAACCACGACAAAGCACTACTGAAATATTCCAACTCTCACATTTCAACGAAAGAAATTCAAATGAACTTTGAAAAATTAAGAGAATGAAACTGTGACAAGGTAAAGCACAACAAAACACTACTGAAATAATCCAACTCTTACATTTCAATGAAAGAAATTCAAACGAACTTTGAAAAATCAAGAGAATGTAACTCTGACAAGGTAAACCACGACAGAACACTACTGAAATATTCCTGCTCTTGCATTTCAATTAAAGAAATTCGAAATGAACTTTGAAAAATCAAGAGAACATAACTCTGACAAGGTAAACCACAACAAAACACTACTGAAATATTCCAACTCTTGCATTTCAACGAAAAAAATTCAAAATGAACTTTGAAAAATCACGAAAATGTAACTGTGACAAGGTAAACCATAACAAAACACTACTGAAATATTCCAACTCTTGCATTTCAACGAAAGAAATTCAAAATGAACTTTGAAAAATTAAGAGAATGTAACTGTGACACGGTAAACCATGACAAAACACTACTGAAATATTCCAACTCTTAAATTTCAACTAAAGAAGTTCAAATGAACTTTGAAAAAATAAGAGAATGTAAGTGTGACAAGGTAAACCACAACAAAACACTACTGAAATATTCCAGCTCTTGCATTCCAACGAAAGAAAACCAAAATGAACTTCGAAAAATTAACAGAATGTAACTGTGACAGTATAAAGCACAACAAAACACTACTGAAATATCCCAACTCTTGCATTTCAACGAAAGAAATCCAAAATGAGCTTTGAAAAATCAAGAGAATGTAACTGTGACATGGTAAACCACGACAAAACACTAATGGTGGAAGGGGGAGCCAAAAGTTGGGAGGATGGGGATCCTTTTGTCTCAAAATGCGCAAATTAAAAAGTATTAAAAAATGGGTGGGGGATGGCAAAAAGTTGGGGGGTGGGGGGGCCTGGTGGCTCTTTGGGGACTCGGGAGGGCGTTTGGGGATCCGGGGGCCCTTGAGGGCTGGGTGGCCCTTTTGGGAGCCCTGTGGACCTTTGGGGACTGGGGGAGAGCCTTTGGGGCCCGGGGAGGGCCTTTGGGGGTCCGGTGGCCCATTGGGAGCCTGGGGGACCTTTGAGGACCGGGGAAGGGTCTTTGGGTTCCGGTGGACCTTTGGGGACCGGGTGAGGGCCTTTGGGAGTCCGGGGGCCCTTTGGGAGCCCTGGGAACCTTTGGGGACCGGGGGTTCCTTCTGGATTGGGGTATGGGGATTGGAACCCTTTGGATCGGGGTAGGGGGATCGGGGCCCTTTGGGGTTGGGGTAGGGGACCTCACAACACTGTTAAAATACAACTTGTGTATTATAACGACCACACTCAAAACCTCTTCTAAAATCATCTTTTAAATCATCTTTTAAAATGTCTCTAACTGTTTCGCCAAAATAATTCCATAAGCTGTCTAAAACCGTTTCGCCCGAATAATCCCCTAAAAGTAATTTCTGTGTGTTCCTTTTGTTTTTTGGCATCTCTGTGCTTTCACATTTCAAATTTCTAGGAAACCCTTTCCTACGTTAATCTGTTCATCTCATAAATTTTCCTAGCTAAACTATTAAGGTTTCGTTAGAATATCAATTTATCTCTCCGACTTAAAGCTCAGTGAAGCCGTATTTAAAAATAGAATTTCTATCTCTTTAGACTCCCGCATAATTCCAAGATAACAAGTGATGTCATTTATAATTCCTGACACTAAAGATCAATGAAGCCCTATTTAAAAATAGAATATTAATTTTTCTCTCTGACCTAAAGAACGTTTATCCCTCAGACCTAAGATTAAAGAAGCCATAATGTTTCTTAATTCCCCCTTCGTGAATCAATAATTTCCCGGCCAATTATGTAAATCAAGTTCTCAGGATAGGTTAGCCTAAAGATCAAATAATCCATAATGTTTCTTAATTCCCCCTTTCGTGAATCAAAAAATTCCTGCACCGATAATGTAAATCAATATCTCTGGTTAGGTTTGCCTACAGATCAAAGAAACCATAATGTTTCTTAATTCCCCCTTTGTGAATAAATAATTGCACCGCCGATTATGTAAATCAATTTCACAGGTTAGGTTCGCCTAAACATCAAATAAACCATAATGTTTCTTAATTCCCCCTTCGTGAATCAATAATTTCCCCACCGATTATGTAAATCAAGTTCCCAGGTTAGGTTCGCCTAAAGATCAAAGAAACCATAATGTTTCTTAATTCCCCCTTCGTGAATCAATAATTTCCCCTAGCGATTATGCAGATCAATTTCTCCGGTTAGGTTCGCCAAACAATCACATAAAATTCGCGTCAAGCATGTCCATTCTCACTGACAACAAACCATAAAACAGCCATGAAAAATATCAAACACCTCGACCAACACAAATAACCGTCCAAGAAAACAGACATCAATGTGAGAAAGTACCTGTTTTTTCATTCTAAATGACAAAAACCATAAACCCTCAATAATTCGATGTTTACATCCATGAAAAGCATCGTATAAATCGACCAACACCCATAACCATCCATGAAAACGTCCATAAATGTGAGAAAATTCCTGTTTTTCCAAGTGAGAAAATTCCTGTTTTTTCATTCTCAGTGAGAAAACCATAAACCACGTGGTTTTCGTGGGACCTTTAGGGTCCTTTCTACTCCTTTGTGCACGCTAATAAAATAATTTATAATAATACAAAAATTATAGAAGCTTCTACATGCAGAAAACACGAAAATCAACCGTGCTTTGTCAAGGTAAACGTTGTAACTCTTTTTATCAGTCAAAAATAAAAGAGCCCAAGGCTGTATCTAGGGCGAATAAGGGGTTTGCCCCCATCCCCGAAATGTTTGTCCTACTCGTTAAGACGTAACAAAAATGCATATAAAAAGTTTTTTGATGCGTTTTTTATTGTACCCCCCCCCCCCCGAACAAAAATCCTCGATGCGCCCTTGCAAGAGCCACTTATATTTGGAATCGCTTCATGATTTTTGTGCAGATTTGAATGCACTTTTTCACTTTTCATATAAATCGCTTGCTTTATAGCGTCAAATACATTCTTAGACCACACTGGCTATACATGACAAATGAAACTCAGAGAGGAGAGGAAAATTTTACATTGGTAGGACCCATCAACAACTAGGTGAACGTTTGCATGAGCACAAAATTTCAATAGATAAGTCCCTGAGATTAAAAAATAACAATGACAACTTTGATTCGGCTTTGGCTTCGCATATCTTCGTAAATCCGACCCATCTAGTTCTGTTTGACGAGGCAACCTTAATATCAACTGTAAATTGCGTCAACAAACTTTTAAAGGGGTAATTGAGATAAAAAAAAATATATGAACCAAAATTTAGCAATAATTAGAGATACTGGAGATATTTCATTAAGCCCAATTTACTACAGTTTAATTTTGAAGGACTCAATCAATATTTTCACCCGAAATAACTTCAAAGAACCTATTTGCATATCTAATGAAAACAGAAAGTTTGGACCAGCTAAAACTATTGCAAGGCAAAAGATCTTTGCCCAATCATCTTGGTAAATTCATTTTCATTTATTCATGCCTGGTTTTTATTCAGTGTCTGTTCTGTCTTTGTAAGGTCAACTTCGAAAGGTTAGATTTTCGTTTTTTTTTTTTTTTTTTTTTTTTTTTTTTCTTTTTTGTTTAGCACTGAGGACGACTTGGCGGAGGTCCGTGTCGAAATATTTACTTATATTTTCATCTTCATGGTTTCGCCACTGGCTGACAAAATCCTCGTTTTTTCACCCTTTTTTTATTTTATTTTTCATTTTGTTACTTTCTCTCCTCTCTGAGTTTCATTTATAGCGTCTTGACGAAGTTGGGCATTGTCAATTGTGCCCGTCTCCCAAACAACTGCTTCCGTATACCCCCACTTCTCCCTCCTACTTGTTATGTTCTCATACACCCGTAGCAGGTAGTCTAGAATAATAATAATAATTTATTATAAGCCAAACATGGTGACACAACGCAGTGTTCATAAAAACGCCACACAAAATAAATCCAAAGCTTCTCTGTTAACTTCTCTGCTTCTCTATTCGTGGTTAGTTGCCCTCAAATCACTTCTGACTATTAAAAAGGGTACTATCCCTTTAAATTTCAAATCGAATGAGCCCTTTTTCAATTTTCTACGACAAAGATTTCAATAAAAACCTTATATGCCTCCAGGGCATAACTTATAATCCTTGCCCTGAGGGTTGTGGCTGAGTGTCCTCCTCAAAAATAAATTTTCTATCAGGAAATCAACTACGTTGAACAAAATGGATATCTCAAAATTTTGATTGGATATGTTTGGGGAAAAGAAGGACGTGAGAGGGGGGTTAGTTGCCCTTATATCATTTTTGACTGTTAAAAAGGTCACTAGTCCTTTGAATTTTAAATCGAATGAGCCCTTTTTCAAGTTTCTACGACAAAGATTTCAATAAAAACCTTATATGCCCCCAGGGCATAACTTATAATCCTTGCCCTGAGGGTTGTGGGGGAGTGTCCTCCTCAAAAAAATATTTTCTATCTGGAAATCAACTACGCTGAGCAAAAGGGTTATCTCAAAATTTTTATTGGATGTGTTTGGGGGAATGCGGGACGGGCGGGGGGTATTTGCCCTTAAATCATTTTCGACTATGAAACAGGGCACTAGCCTTTTGAGTTTTCAATTGAATGAGGTTTTTTAGAAATTTCTACATCAGCTGCTTCTATAAAAACCTGACATGCCCCCATGCTATAGTTTAAATCCACTGTCCTGAAGATTGTGAGAGAGTTTACTACTGAAAAATACATGTCCCCTCTTGAAATAAACTACGCTGAACACAATAGATTACTCAAAATTGGGAGCGGATGCGTTTCGAGAAACGATGGGCGTGTGGAGGGGGGAAAGTTACCCTCCAATCACTTTCAACTATTAAAAAGTGCACTAGCCCTTTGAATTTCCAATCGAAGAAGCCTTTTTGAAGTTTCTACGACAACGCCTTCTATAAAAACCTTATATGCCCCCAGGGCATAACTTAAAACCCTTGTCCTGGGAGTTGTGGGGGAGTGTCCTTCTCAAAAACATATTTTCTATCTGGAAATGAACTACGGTGAACAAAATGGCTATCTCAAAATTGTGATTGGATGTGTTTGAGGGAATGATGGGCGTGGGGGGGGGGCTGGTTGCCCTCCAATCACTTTCGACTATTAAAAGGGTACTAGTCCTTCAAATTTCCAATTGAATGAGCCTGTTTTTAAGTTTGTACGACAACGCCTTCTATAAAAACTTTATATGCCCCCAGGGCATAACTTAAAACCCTTGCCCTGAGGGTTGTGGGGTAGTGTCCTCTTCAAAACACACATTTTCTATCTGGAAATCAACTACGCTGAACAAAATGGATATCTCGAAATTTTGATTGGATGTGTTTGGGGGAATGATGGACGTGGGGGCTTCTTGCCCTCCAATCACTTTTGACAATTAAAAAGAGCCCTAGAACTCTCGATTTCCAATCGAATGAGCTTTTGAAGTCTCTACGACGACCCCTTCCATATGAAGTGCTCTGCTCTAAAGGAAAAAATTAATAAAGGATACATTGTGCCAACATTGTTCTTATATGTCCTCAAAGCATAACTTAAAACCCTTGCCCCGAGGGTTGTGGGGTAGTGTCCTCCTCAAAAAGATATTTTCTATTTGGAAATCAACTACGCTTAACAAAATGGCTATCTCAAATTTTTAATTGGATGTGTTTGAGGGACGAAGGAGCATGGGGGAGGGGCTAGTGGCCCCCCAACCACTTCCGACTATTAAAAAGGGCACTAGCCACTCCAATTTCCAATCGAATGAGCCCTTTTCGAAGTTTCTACGACAACTCCTTCGATACGAAGTGCCCGGGTATGGAGATAAAAAAAAACAAAAACAGTGTGCCCACATCGTTCTATACTTAGACAGCGCTAGCGCGCTGCCTATGATCATCTGAACTAGGGGCTCTTTGATTATTCTATGATTCAAAGTCATCTCCATGCACTAGAATTTCAATTTGCCCACAAGTGCTGCTAGTGCTGGATATAGGATATGCTTCTCCTCTCTCAATTTGATTGACAGTACCGGCTATAATATTTCCTTTTTCTTGTAGCTCCTCAACTATTATTTTACTGAATAGAGGTTTTTTAAGTATGTGTTTGAGTCTTTTAATTTACCTTGATGAGCTGTGCTGATTCCTTCAAGAGTTACTTTGAAAGTCACTAATAAGTTTCAGTTTTTTTTTTTTTTTTTTTTTTTTCAAATTTTTTTTGTTTGTCAATTTGTTGCTTGTCAATAATTAGTGATAGTATTTGTATGATTACTCGAGTTCTCCAGGGACTACATTTAGGCCCTAGGGATCATTGATCAGTCCCTGGATTTGTGTTTTATCTGTCTGTTTATATTGAATAAAGTCAAAGTTCGAAGTTCAAAGAACGGTCTTCACTCCCTATGCTATCAGTTTTGTTGAACATTCCAGAGAATTTCATTTGTCATCATTTGCAAAAATATATGCGTCGAAGGTTCAAATGCAAATTTGAAACATAATTTAATTTGGTTTCCTCAGAACCTTGTATCTCGGGGCCTTGAAGCAGAGACGAAATTTCACAATTTTGAAGAACTCTAAGGTTATTAGATAAGAAATGGAGTCCGTGAACGCGAATCAGGGTCCCTGGAAAAATGAGCTGTTTAATAACTACAATTTTATTTGAAATGAACGATTAAAAATCTGTAGATTATGTAAGTGGTGTTAGAGAGTGTGTATTAGGGTTATTGTCTTGTCTATAAATGGTTCTGGGTACCCATTTGTTAGATCCTGTTTTAACAGTAAGCTCTACAACAAAAAATATGGTTCTATCCCACTTTCTAGAGGTACACTGAGAAAAGTACTAAAAGTGGTGGAGCATATTATCCTTTCGACTTAATATGTATTTCAAAATTCCTTTAGTCCCTTCGACTTTCTTAGTCCCTTCCAATTCTCTTTACTACCTTCCGATATGCTCTAGGTCTTTTTGATGTTTTAATTAATTCCAACTTCTCATGGCTTATTCAGATTTACTTTACCTCTTTTCTGACATTCGTGATCTCCTCCAACTTCCCTTGAGCTGTCCTTACGTTTACAGTCCCTTTTAGAGGTTTTTGGTCTCCTCCAGTGTCCTTTAATCCCATCTGACTTCCTTTGCAGCTTCCCGAGTTGTTCTAGGTTTTATCCCTTTCTAGCTTTTGTTTTGTTCCTTCTACCTCTGCTCAGGCTATTCCTATTTCATAGTCCCTTCTGACGTTTCTGGTCTCCTCTAGCCTCCTTTAGTTCCATCTGACTTTCTTTACTGCCTTCCGAGTGGCTCTAGTCTTACTTACAGTTTTTAGTTCCTTCCACCTTTACTTAAGTTATACCAGCTTTCATAGTCCTTTTCCTCTAACCCCTTGAGGGACAACCTACTTCCTTTAATGCCTTCCGACGTCTTCTACAGTCTTCTGACTTCCTCTAGTTCTTTTCCGACGTTTTTGGTTTCCTCCACCTTTCCTTTGACTATCCCGACTCTTATAAGCATTTTTAACGGTCTTTGTCCCCTCCCAGCCACCTTTACTTCTTTGCGACTTACTTTAGTCCTTTTCGAACTTCCTTCACTTCCTACCGAGTTGTTCTAGTCTTTTTTTGGCTTTTGTTTTAGTTCTTTTCAACTTTGCTTAGGCTATTTGGACTTTCATAGCACTTTTTCGACGTTATTGGCCTCCTTTAGTCCCATTTAGTCCCAAACGACCTCTTATACTGCCTTCTGACTTCTTTTACAGTATTCCAACTTGCTCTAGTCTTTTTCCAGTTTTCTTAGTACCCTTTCACTTTTATTATGCTATGTCAACTTCCATAGTCCTTTTCCTACTTCCTTTGGTCCCTTTCGACTTGCTCTAGTCCTTTCTTAATTTTTTAGTTCCTTCAAATTTCACTTAGGCTTCACCGGGTCTTATAACTCTTTTCCAATGTTCTTGGTCTTCTCCAGCTCCCCTTTGGCCAATCCAACTTCCCATAATTCCGACTTCCTATACAGTTTTTCGATCTGCCCTAGTTTTTCTGACGTTATTCTTCTCTCCAGCTTTCCTCGGGCTATTCTGACTTTCATAATCCTTTTTTTGACGTTCTTGCACCCCCCCTCCCTGCTCCAGCCTCCTTTAGTTTCTTCTGATTTACTTTAGTCCTTTTTAAACTTCCTGAACTTTCCTCCAAATGGCTCTGGTCTTTTCTGACTTTTGTTTTAGTTCCATCCAAATTTGCTTATCATTACCTTTTAAGACGATGCTCATACCCCTGCCATCATTATGATAATGTAACCATAACAATAGTGTATTTGTCCTTCTTGAATATATGACGTAAAAATACTGAGAAGAAAAAATAATACGCATAACATTTTATAATTTATCTGTAAAAATTCAGTGAAAGTAAATTTTAGGGAAGAGCCTACAACGAAAGCTCTTCCTTCTTTAGAGTTAACATTTTACCTCTCGATTTAATCTCTCAGTTAATCCATCTGTATCTGGCCGGTAAACGCTGATGCGAACAGGTAGAATGCAAAGAGTTCCACACAGTTTCTGCATCGCTTGGGAGATGAGGTTACTTTGTTATCGGTCAGGATCACTGAAGGCGTCCCCACTGGGGAGAAAAACTTGATTAATGCGTCAGCTATCTTCTGTGAATGAGTTAAGAGAAGTGATATTGCCTTCGGATATCTGGTTGCATAGTCGCTTATCTCCAGGATCCATTTGAAAGTAGTTTTGCTCGGTAAAAAGTAATTTCGTAATTTAAGGTTTTACAATGGTAATTTTGTGGAAAGGAGTTTCAATGATGAGGAGTGGTTTCAATGAGATCTTCTCTGTCTTGTGCTTTCTGATCGTCATCCGGCAGTTGTGACACTATCGGTAACATTTTGTAACGTCTAGGTACGCATTCAGCCAACAAAACCTTCTCAGAATCCTGTCTATAGTTAGTTACATACCCATTTTCCCTACCATAGGATAATTATGGGCCATTTTCAGCACATCTGTTCTACAGGCCAAAGGAACCACTAATTGCCACTTATGTTCATTCCAGTCGGCAAACTTGATGACTCTGTAAAGATTCTCATCCTTTTCTAAGAAATCTCTTGCTCCTGTTGGTTTACCTTTCGTCCGCACTCACAATTTCATCCATCCTCTGCAACTCGGAAAAAAAACTTTTCCTTTCTATTCAGGCTCCTTTGGGAACTCTTGGCCAATTAACTTGGTCTGATATACAGCCTTCCTTTCCCTAAGTTTCTGTCCCCGATTCTTCTGTACTTTTTTTACTAAAAAAAACAGCGGGTCGTCGATATTCGTTTGCGACTCAGTTTGCTTGCTTGCTCTGGTCCTCGTTACAAACACCTCACCTTGAGAATATACCAAACCTCGAGAACTCAGGAAAATTTTTCTAATTCTTTGGGATCCGATCCGAGACTTCAACCTACACTGGAAGTTCAGCAAGTAAATCATCTGCTTCTTTCCCTCGTATTTTTACTGTTGTCATAGGCCATTCATGTTTGTCACCATGTAGGCCTGCTCATCTTAAGCTTCTACGCTACTCCTAGCAACACGACTCTTGTAATACCAACAATGAGTACAGAACTGTATCGTCCACTCCACTCTCCGACAGAGTTTTGACGTTTCTTCCGTATACTTTGCCCTGAAACATAACTGCTACCCCTGCCAACTCCTGGTAATCCTGCCTTTCCGTGCAATCTGTAAGGAAAGTCTATCGTGCAGTCTATGGCTGCTGCTTTCTCTTTGGACAATTCTTCGCAAAGTGTGACGTGTCATCACAGAAATCAAGCTCTTCCTTTTCCTAGTCGCTGAGTTTCGTGTTAATTTTCGTACATAGACTCGGCTCTCACCTAATAACTGCTCTCACCTCCTTCGTGCTTACTGTCAAAACTACTATGTTTCTTTCTCTTCCTTGCTGAGGTCTTGTCTCCGTTTGTACCAACCGTCTTCAAACAAGCTTCAATTGTTTTACAAGCTAGATCACTTGCTTCAGCCAAAGAAACAGTCCTTTTCTAGAGTTTTGAACTGCCTCTCCAGAAGGGCTACCAGCAGGTGACACGGTACTGCCTCCGTGAATTGCTCCACCTATAAAGTTGAAAAATTGCCTGTATTCCTTCAATAGCACAACCACTATAGCTGGTTGGCTATTTGTTGCAGCTGAGTTCTCTGCCTGCGCTCTCAGCGAGGTCAGATTAAGCCATCTATAGAACTTGGATGCCAGCTTCCTTCTGAATTCTCCGCAAGACTCCTTTCTGCGTATCTTCTGCTTCAGAAGCGTATACTATACGTTTCATTGGTCACTGAAGACTTCTCAATTATTAATGTGTAACCACATTATAATCAACAAATACATCCGTCGACACTTATTATCGTCGCCAACGCAGACCAGACACAATTGAATAGTCCACTGATCCCTAAGCATATCATAGGTAGTGCAATAGCGCTGCCTATGATATGGAGTTACACAATAGCGCAACTCCTTCGTATCGAAGGAGTTGTCGTAGAAACTTCCAAAAGGGCTCATTCGATTGGAAATTGGAATGGCTATGTCCTTTTTAATAGTCGAAAGTGATTGGAAGGCAACTAATACCCCTTCCATGCCCACCATTTCCCCACACACATCCAAACAAAATTTTGAGATAGCCATATTTTGAACGTAGCTGATTTTCAAATAGAGTTTTTTTTAGGAGGACACTCCCCCACAGCCCCCAGGGCTAGGATTGTAAGTTATGCCCTGGGGACATATAAGCTTTTTATTGAAAGACTTTTCGTAGAAACTTGAAAAAGGGCTCATTCAACTAGAAATTGAAAAGGCTACTGCTCCTTTTAAGAGTCGAAAGTGATTTAAGAGCAATTAGACCCCCTCTCACGCCCACCATTTCCCCAAACACATCCGATCAAATATTTGAAATAGCCATTTTGTTGAACGTAGTTGAAAGTTCTGGAAATTAGGTCTTTGAGGATCACAACCAGTGTAAGTTATTCTCTGGGGGCATATAAGGTTCTTATAGAAAGCGTTGTCGTAAAAACTTCAAAAAGAGCTCACTCGATTGGAAATTGAAAGGGCTAGTGCCCATTTTAATAGTTGAAGTAAATGGAGGGTAACTAACCCCCCGTTTGCGCCCAACTTATCCACAAAACATGCAATCAGAATTCTGAGATATCTATTTTGTTCAATGTACTTGAAACTTCTAGGAATTAGTTCATTTGAGAATAATAACCCCCTCAGAGTCCTCAGGGCAAGGCGTATAAGTAATACCTTTGGGGCTTATAAGGTTCTTATAGAAAGCATTTTCGTAATAACGTCAAAAAGGGCTCATTTGATTGGAAATTGAATGGGCTGGTGCCCTTTTTAATAGTCGAAAGCGATTGGAGGGCAACTAATCCCCCTCTCACGCCCACCATTTCCCCAATCACATCCAATGAAAATTTTGAGATAGCCGTTTTGTTCAACATAGCTGAAAGTTCTGGAAATTAGGTTTTTGAGGATGACAAACCCCCCCCCCCCACTACAGCCGTCAAGGCAATTGTTGTAAGTTATTTCCTGGGGGCATATAATATTTCTTGTAGAAAATGTTGTCATAGAAACTTCAAAAAGAGTTCATTTAATTGGAAATTTAAAGGGCTAGTGCCCTTGTTAATAGGTTACTCGAAACTGATGGGGAGGGTAACTAACCCTCTTCTCAGGCCCACCATTTCCCCAAACACATACAATCAAAATTTTGAGAAAGCCATTTTTTTCAACGTAGTTGAAAGTTCTGGATATTATGTCTTTGAGTATGCTTATGAGTTAAGGGTTGTGAGCTATGCCCTGGGGACAGTGGGGACATATAGGGTTCCTATAGAAAGTGGGGTCATATAAACTTCGGAGGGGGCTCATTGGATTGGTAATCAGACGCTCTAGTGCTCTTAGTTTGAGGCTCAGTCTGTCTCCCTTAAAAAGACTATTTCAATACAAAACAAAGAGAAATTAATCAAAAAAAGTTTTTGCAAAAAACAAGTTTTTCTAAAAAAAAGAGTAAAGAACTCAATTAAACTAAAAATGAACAAAAATATAATCAAATAATCTACTAAGTATACAACTACCACAAAACTAAAATAAGTCAAACTCTAAACGAGCAGAAATTAATCTGAGCAGGGTTCTAAACCCTATGCTTTCTAAAAGCCAGAATATAATCTGTACTTCACTGAAAAAAAAAATTATTTTTAATGTTTTCACTTATATAACTTTAAAAAATCAAAAATTAATTAAGATTTTAATGAATAAATATCAGCATATGTATTAAACTGACAATACACATTTTTTTCAGTAAATTTATTTGAATTTTTTCAGTAAAGTACAAATTATATTCTGGATTTTTGAAAGCATAGGGTTTAGAACCCTACTCAGATTAATTTCTGATCGTTTTGAGTTTGACTTATTTTAATTTCTGTTGTTGTTTTTTTTGGGGGGGGGGTTCATTTATTTATTGATACTGATTTGTGGTAGTTGTATGCTTGGTGGATTATTTGATTCTATTTTTGTTCATTTTTGGTTTAATGGAGTTCTTTACTTTTTTTTGAAAAATTTATTTTTGTGCAAAAAGTTTTTTTGATTAATACTTAGGAATGCATAGTCTACTGTTCCCTAAGCCAGCCATCCACTTGAAATTGCAATGCTCACAAACATGCTTATTAATGAGTCATAGTTGTTACTTCCTATGATTTTTATTAGCTTTGGCCTAATTGTGGCTCGTGTTGATGCTGACTGCCACTGATTTACTGCAGGTTGCACGGAAAAGCTTATTGTCAAGACATTCAGTGCTGTCATAAGCTGATTAAACTAGGGTTGTGTGTATTTTTGGATTCATGGTACCCAGGACTTTAATAGTTGCTGAAACTTCTGGCAATACTTCTATTGATACCGTTCCCTCCGTCTCCTCTAATCTTGCCTTACTGTTATCTGTCGCAAAAATTGCCTCGAGCAGAAACTTCAAAGTCGTATTCTTTCCTTATTTGAACTGCTTGGCCTCTTTGTCGATTTCTCAGCTACGCTTGTAACCTTCGGTATAGATAATTTCAGAGACCACACTGTCTTTCCATGACGATATAATAAAAGTTCAAAATAGGGATAAAATCCTTTTTAATAGACAGTGTATAGAAATTCACCAAAGAATTGTTTTAATTTATTTTTACTACTGATGACGGTCACTGTATATGTGACCGAATTATCTGGTATTTTTGTGAGTTTTTATACACTGTCTATTAAAAAGGATTTTATCCCTATTTTGAACTTTTATTTTAACCTTCGGTAAACTTGGCTGAACTTGCCGTTTTAAGAGGTTCTGCTTTAGTCTTCTTGTTAGTAATCGCAGATACTCTGTCCCTTAGAGTATCCGGTAGTTTTACGTGAACTTGACCTGTAAAACTGGGCCTAGTTGTTTCACTGACTCGATGAGATTTTTAGGCATATGACTTCGCCTACTCTAGTTTACCAAAATGAGTTTTCCTTTCACTCAAATTTTTCTATAGACTTTCCAGAACCCGCGAAATCTCTGCCCTTCCTTATCATTCCAATTCCCGGCAAAATCTCGCCCAATTTTATCAACTCTCCCGACTAAAAAGTTCTCCCTTAACTGATTTAATTTAGCCTTGGAAAAAGTGCAAAATGCAAAGATTCAACTTTGTTACATGACACCGCCAAACAATCTTCGCAATCAAAAGAGGAAATGTTAACCGGATAAGAAAACAGGAGAAAATTCGACAATGCAATATTCGAAATATTCGAAAATCCTGATTCCACAATGCAATGAACTGTTAAGTTTAGACTCAAAAGCCTAAACGGAAAAATAGAATTCTAAAAAGCTGAAAAAGTTCGGTAGCCTGATTTAACGTATTAGGTGTAGATATTTTAAAGGCCTAAATGGAAAACTGGAACTCCTAAAAACAGCAAAGTTTTGGTATTAGGATTTGATCCATTAGGTTTGGACTTCTCTCAAAATCCTGAACGGAAACTTGCAAGTTTAAAAAATAATTCAGAATTTGGGTAGCATGATTTCATTAATTACCATTAACTCAAGGTTTGTTCAGACTCTGACTTACTTGCGGAGTCCAGACTCTGACTTACTTGCTTCAGACACTTGCGGAAATAGAAGACACTTTTCCCTATTCCAGATCCGCCGTTCGACGCCTCTTCAAGTTGAAGGATCTTATGCCTCCGCCAGACACTAAATCTGGCAACTATCGCCACGACAACCAGAAATCAAAACATAGGTCTAAGATCAGTCAAAATTGTAGTCGCTTTTGGTTATCTAATCTCACAAACTGCAGATATTCTAACAGAGATGTCTATTGTTCAACGTCCAGGAAAGGTCTTATTCATATATAAGCAAATCATACCAAAAGATTCATATAAAACGAACGTAGCTCTCGTCTCGGCTTTCCATCAAAATATTTAAATTATCATTTTCAGACTAAACGGTAATTAACTACGAGCCAAGAAAATATCATAAAATGAAAATAATAGAAGCGATAAATTAATAATCATATCTATATATCATAAACTTTTATATATTTATTCTTACAATAATCTGTCTTTGTGATTATTGATGGTGTTTTTTACCATGCTTTGAAAACAGCCCATAGTCAGTAAATTCATTTAAAACATCAATTACAGTCTGTTCAATATTTTCAGGTGCATTTGACTTGGCTCGGCCTTCTTCAAGCACAGAGAGGACTGAATGGCTTACATCGTCGATCAAACAAGGGCGGCAACTGCAAACAATGAACCCTTTAAATGTCGTTGATGAATTGTCCCCAATGACGTCAAAATCATTTAGTGCAGATGATGGATCGACGGAGGTGGTAGGAGAACTGTCAACTCAAGCTGAATCTTATGAAAAACTTTATTCCCACCATAATATAGGCAATACGTTTGCTGACTATTCATCACTTGCAGCGAAGAGTCAGTCCCTGGCTAAATCTTCTGAACTTCATAACTCAATTGATGACGATGATTACCATTGGACTGACTACTCAACTTTAGAGGATGATAAGAAGCTACTTCAGAGTGCACAAATTAATTCTTTCGGCGCATATCCAGATGTATATAATACAAATCAAAGCCAGTTAGGATCTTCTTCTGATTCAACTGAATTACTGTTCCCAATAATTAAATTTGAAAATTCATCTGAATACGAAGCTGATAATCTAAGTTATAAATCAGCTTTAAAAGCGTATAGTACTTCTCAAATAAACTCTTACGGTGTAAATCAAAATGCTAACGATATAAGGCAAAAGAAACTAGAAGCAAGCCACCGTACTTCTGATATTCTTAATCAAACCTCTAAAAGGGACAACGCTATTAGTGTCCCTTTTCCAGTTGACCTGACATCTGATAGGAAAGAAATATACATGTCAAACTTGAACAATCGGCAAAGAATACCTGATTTATCTACTGACAACATCAGAGTACCTAATGAAAAATGGCCTTTTTCGAGATCTTTTTGGTCACATCTAGATAAAAATGGTAACTCTTCAGCCATCGATAAAGGGCAAGAATTACAGTTAGCTAGTTTTTACAGAAAACCACAATCGAACAATGAGAGTAAATCTCAAAATGAGATTGAACCAATTAGTAGAGAAGATACATCCGGAGAAAAAACCCCAGATGCAAAACAAAATCGACATTTACTGTCTTTTGATAGCATAGGCCATAAAAAATTTTTTACTGATAGACCACAGACCACAGATACAGATCAGAAAGTTAATTTAGTGGAAACTATTGAAAATGATAAAGGAGGGACTTTCACCTCATTGAATATAAAGAAAGACTCAGATCAAATGAGGAAAAACTTGAAGGATCGAAACTTTTTGGGAGACAAGGCAAATTATTTTGTCAGAGAGGAGCCTAAAAATCGTAATTATTTTGGTACAAGTTCGGAAAGAAAGCGAGAAGAAACTAGGGCCAACTATAAAACTTTTGAAAATATGTTAGGGAAAAACTTAGTGGCTTTTCAGAATGAAACTGCAACAGGTAGAAAATATTCTTCAGAATATTTGATTCATCATCAAAACGAGCGAACCCATATTAAGAGTATGCCGCAACACAACTTCGAAGATGAACAAACTTTAATTACTGAAATTACACCTTATAACTTTACTACATCTCATCCAACGTCTCTTTCTTCTCTTAAAGTATTAAATAAAATACAATGGTCTCCAGTAGAAAAAGGAACTGCCAACTTTATCTCAGATATTTTAGAAGAAAAATCAGCCAATTTGGAACTCCCACTTGATCTACAAAAAGATAGTGAAAAACTAAAAGAGGGCTATTTAAGTTCCGGTGAAAGAGAAACAACTGCTGATCCCTCTTTTCATAGTAACAGAGGAAATGTCACAACCAGTTTAAAGACGCAGCCCTTTTTAGACAATATACTATTTAAAAATCAGAGTTTACATGAGCCGTCAAGACAGAATGAAAAAAGGATGAATAAAAGAATTTCCACAGAAAATCAATCCTTTTATTTTCGCCACAAGGAATTCTTGATTCCAGATGACTGGGAAATAAACAGTGCAGGAACAACCACAAAAAAGGCGTTTGATGTAGGACATATTCCTAATGTTCCGTCTGACATTTATGATGTAAGAAAGAAAGGAGAGAAACCAACAATGTTCAAAAATAAAAGCCGTCTTTCTATACCAAACATAAATGTTGATGTTTTCACTATTAACGGAAGTGTCCAAGTTTCTAAAAAAGATGTACTTACGCACGATAAAGTAAATGAGAAATCAGCAGTGGATATAAAATATGAGTCTAGTAAAGATCTTATGAGCAAGTTATCCAAGAGAATTTTGTATTTACTGCCAAGATCATATCCAAATGATACTGACCATGATATTGTTGAAGTTGATTTACATTTTGAAGTTCAAAATATTTCTAAAAGTGATAATTATGATGAAAAATTTTTCTTTAGGGAAAAGCAGCACCTTAAAGACATTTCAAAGTCAGTAGATTTTACTAGTATCCAACAAGATTTAAGAATAAATAATATTACAGAGCTTGCAGATATTTTTGCCCTTTTGCTGATAGTTGATCCTCATAAGCGAAACGAAAAAACTTATAAAAATACACTCCCTAAGCTTATCAACCATAAAGAGCAATTTGAAACTCAAAAGCTTTTGCCTAGTGACAGCTTTGCCTCAAGGAAAATTACTCTACCGAGCATCACCACTTCAGAGCCAATGAAAAGCTCCTTATATGACCAGCAATTAAGCGGATCAACAGAAACTGCTTGGCTAGATTCAGAACAAGCATATGATGAAATTAGTGTTTTGGATACATTTGGCGAAGTTCCAATATCATCTAAGAAAATGGAAAAAGAAAACTTCCACTCGAAAAGAGCCATATCTCGTAATTGGAAGATCCTCTTGAACAAGCCGGAAAATGTTCAAGGCTCGGATTTTGTATCTATAGCTAATTGGCTACAAGAAAAGCCTTTATTTAGTCAGATATCGGAAAATCGGGATGACATCCAGCAAACAGAAGGGAAATCTAGCATGGTTGACATAAAGCCCCTAATGAAGGATAAGATTCAATCGCTTCGAGTTTATGAATCTAGGGATATTAAGTCATTTAAGACTGAAAACAAAAATAAACAACCATTAGATAAACAGAACCGTGAAAGAAAAAAATACACAATTTTGGATTTCAGCTTACTACCAATAGACATAGACATAAAAGAAAAAAATAATTTAGAGCAATACATGAGGAATGTTTCCGCACTCTTATCTTTTTCCGAAAATAAAAATAGTGAAGATGCAGAAGATAAAAAAGATGGGATTGAGATTGCAGACATTTACAAATCAACAACTTCTCTACATGGATTTGATTTGAATTCCACTCAAGTCAGCAATCCACTCAAAAGTGAATCTTCAAATTCTCTCACGAAAGAAATATCTTCACTGGAAGCCCGTATATCCCCTGGGAATCAAGAACTACTTTTAGCAGATCAAATAGTTTTTCCACTAGAACCAGATAGAAAATTTTCTTTTGATCTGAAAGTGAGTAATGCGTCTTGGGTTCAAGCTTTTAATTTTTCTTCGATCTCTAAAGATACAATTCAACAAAAGACAAATGCCTTCCAAGAAGAAAAAGAAGAAATAAGGAAAGAAAAATTTTCTACAAGCACTTCAAAAGCAGATACACCTGACTATCATTTTAGTAGATTTGAAAACAATTTTAAAAAGAGTTTTAACTCTAATTGCTCGGACCTGAAAAAGAATTTTTACCGAAACTTGCCTAAACCTAAAAATAACAAAGACTTTGGTAAGTTGAACAAAAATAAGCCTTCCGAACACATTCCATTCTACTTAACATATTTAAGTAGTAAAAAGGATTTTTTGGCTAGAGACACCTTTTCAACTCAGCATCATGAAAATAAACCAGTCTCAATAAATTCTATGTTTGTTTTTAATACTTTATTTCCTCCAAAAATTCAGGAAAGCATTAAAGCTAAGGAGGATGGTTTTTCGTCCCATGCATCATTTTTACAGCAACCTACCCTTAGGGGTCAAGAGACTATAAATAATAAACCACCTGTGTACACTTGGCCAAGCACAGAGGATGATCTAAGTATTTCAGAGACATCTATCCCTCCAAAGAAATTTGAAACTTCAGCTCCTGATTTTAAAGCTAATACTTTGCGGCCAATGTCAAAATCACATTCGAAAAGAGACATAATGAAAAATACTGAAAATAATTTGGATGATGCAAATGATGCTACCCACAGGTTTTGGCCTTGGATTGTTTTAATTTTCAGTGGAAATCTAAAAATTGCAGCGATGAGGGAGCTTGATTTTCCATTGTATTTGCGCCTCAATTTAGCCGCCAGATTTGATGGCTCTCTTAACGATTATTTTGTGAATAATGTCACCTTTTACCCTATCCTGGGAGCTAATATTAGTGTACGGACAGAACTATATGCCAAAACCAAACGGACGCTTTGTGAGGCATCAAATATCCCTCTTCTTCGCCTTAATGGTTATAATTTCAGTATTATGAGTGTAATTGATAACATTACTATAAGTAATAGAGTAAATGTATTAGAGGTCGAATCAACTGTAGCTAATTCTAGTATTTGGAGGCAAAAGCCAGTTTTATTGAGTGCTATTGGAACTGTGGCGTGTTTCTGTGCCGTGGCTGTGATAATTGGAGCTATTCTTCATTGTCATGGGACACATGAAGCTGAGCCTTTTTTAATAAGAAATAGCGTGAAAACTAAACCTCCCCCTCCTCCGCCTGTAATTTATTCTCGACGCCTTGCAGGGGAAATGAATTTGGGTTATTTTAAACAAGTGTTTAAGCAAAAACATACCGAAAAATGTGATAAATTTTCTTCATTGAGTGCTAAGCTAATTTTAAACGACTTGTCTTATAAGAATTCATTTTTTGAGTGACTTATTTTAGCGCTTGTGGGCTTAAAATCCTACTGACTTTGGAAAAAACTTATAATCTCCTAGCTTAAATTTTTTGTGGTTTTGCCTAGTGCTCAAATTTCAAAAAGATCTGGGATAAATCCTTCCTAAAATATGCTTTTACCCTGTTTTATTAATTTGGAGCCACATTTTAAGTAGTTTCTTCACGCTGTTTACCTCTCTTTCCCTCTCTCTCTCTTTCTCTCTCTTTCTCTCTCTCTCTCTCTCTCTCTCTCTCTCTCTCTCTCTCTCTCTCTCTCTCTCTCTCTCTCTCTCTCTCTCTCTCTCTCTCTCTCTCTCTCTCTCTCTCTCTCTCTCTCTCTCTCTCTCTCTCTCTCTCTCTCTCTCTCTCTCTCTCTCTCTCTCTCTCTCTCTCTCTCTCTCTCTCTCTCTCTCTCTCTCTCTCTCTCTCTCTCTCTCTCTCTCTCTCTCTCTCTCTCTCTCTCTCTCTCTCTCTCTCTCTCTCTCTCTCTCTCTCTCTCTCTCTCTCTCTCTCTCTCTCTCTCTCTCTCTCTCTCTCTCTCTCTCTCTCTCTCTCTCTCTCTCTCTCTCTCTCTCTCTCTCTCTCTCTCTCTCTCTCTCTCTCTCTCTCTCTCTCTCTCTCTCTCTCTCTCTCTCTCTCTCTCTCTCTCTCTCTCTCTCTCTCTCTCTCTCTCTCTCTCTCTCTCTCTCTCTCTCTCTCTCTCTCTCTCTCTCTCTCTCTCTCTCTCTCTCTCTCTCTCTCTCTCTCTCTCTCTCTCTCTCTCTCTCTCTCTCTCTCTCTCTCTCTCTCTCTCTATTATTCTAAGGTTTTAAGCCACTTTTTTTAAAGTCAATCATGTACTTACTCGTTATTAAGCTTCTGCCTCGTAGAAATACGAAATCAATTCGTGAGTTCTGAAGTTTTCCAAAAAGGGAATGGGATTGGTAACAAACCAATTGGAACTCAAATATTGCTATTTCTTCCATGCCAATTTCCATGTGGGTTGTAGTCTACTAAGTTTTTTGGGTGTTTCAACTTCATGTTTGGTCATAGTCTACACAAGTTTTTTTGCATATGTTCGGACATACTCCAATAAATTAGAAAATTTGAGGCATTACATGATATGCTTGGTGGAGTTAGACTTTTGTGTCCTGATGTTGTTCTTGTTAACATAAATCAAGGTGTTTTTATCTTTAGCATACACGGGCGTTGGGCTATACCTAGAGTAAACAGACTAAGCCTATTACACCTACTTTCTGTGTTCAAACTGTTGATTTCAAGAGGTTTTTCAAAGACAAATTACCAAATGAATTCGCTGATTCGTAATCCAATTGTCTAATGCTGTGTTAAACAAAATAGTTTTCTCGAGATATCTGGTTAATTTACTTTCAGTTACATCTGGGAACAGCCAAATTAAGTAAGGCAACTTAAATGTTTACTTCAAATCTGGGAGATTAAGTATAGATTGCGATAATGCTTTGCTGCGCCATCTATTAGCATGATTTCTGTATTCGGTTTGCCCAGAATATTGTCTCGGCATAGATCTGCTTCTTAGGATTTTATGGGAGATATGTCTTCCACTGTTAAATTTATGATATTACTGATCCGTTCTTATCATGTGTACATATACTGTGTATAAATATTGTAAATAAATCTTTTATTCTGAGTGTCCTCCTAAGTAGAACCGAGTGGTGGAGATAGTAGTTAGAGGGTCTTGGGTAGAAATACAGTGTTTTTATTAAGGGATTTAAATGTCCAGGTAGGTAAAAATAAAGATAGATGGTATTCTAGCCTGTGTAAACTTTGTGTAGGAACAGAAAATAGTAATGGTTACAGTCTGCTGCAATTTTGTTCAATCTAGTTGTGAACACATGAGTACCATGTGAATGCATGGTAATCATATGATGGTAAGACAGCAAACCTTATTGATTATGCTATTATAAGCCGAAGACTGGCAGGATTGATACAAGATACAAAGGTATAAAGAAGTGCTGTTATTGATGTTAAAAGTAAAGATCATCGTTTAGGCTCAGATGACGAGGACACGTTCTGCGGATGAAGATTGACAGATTACCAAAGATAGTTCTTGTGGGCCAACCGTCAAGGGCCAAATGAAAAGCAGGTCATCCCCAAATGTGTGTGGGAGGATGTTGCGGAAAGGAGTTTAAGGGAAATGAGAACTTCTAAGAAGGATTAAAAGAGGGTTGCTTTAAATAGATTGAGATTGAGGAGGCGCGACTGTAGCTCTTTTCGCCTCAGGCGACTTGATGCTGCAGTGAGTTTTTCAGTAGTAGTAGAAGAAGTAGTATTGGTAGTAGTAGAAAGAAGATAACTGCTGATTCTGGCAATTTTACGTTAGACTAAACTCTGTTGTTATCTACCTTTCAAATGCACGATTAGATGTACTGGTGACTAAATTTACGTTGACTTATTCAGAGCATAATTTGACGTACTATTAAAGTAAAGTCTTCCAGAAAAGGTAGATGTCAGACACGGTTGACATATTTGTCAATTTCAGTGGGCTAATAGAAGTAAGCGGTCTTGCACCTATAAGCGACTTATAAAGAATTAGAGCATTGTTGAAATGGGCAACGCAGGGAATTCAATGCTGACTTTTGAACCTTTTTTACACCCCCACTATGTTCCGAAACCATCATATCACATTCACTAGTGCTGATATCCACACAATTTGCCAAGTCTAGCCCTAGGCTAGCATATGCACCTGAGCTTGCCAAATATTGTTTTAAAGAGATTTCGCCACTATTTAGACGGTACCTTAAAAGTACTCAAAAGTTCCCTTCGATTGTCGACGGGTCCTTTTTTGATAATAATCATCCTTCGTCTCTTACTGTCATCAATTATTTTTCATTACCACGAAGAGCAATGTTTTTGTCGACACAAGAAAACAAGTGAATTTACAATTACCTTCAATAGTTTGTTTTTCTGCCCTTTTTGGCTACGATGTTCACTTACAAGGCATAAAATGTTGGTTTTAGGGCTATTGTATTGTTAGAAGGAAATACTCCACTGCGTCAACTAAATCGCGGTGATAAGGATTTTTTTTCTTCATGGGACACCAATTCTATATATATTTTTAGCTATATTTGCAAAAGTCATAAGGGGCTTCTTTTACTAACTTTTGCGATTGATTACAACCTCCAACCCGTAGGAAGTTAAAAAAAAACTCTTTTTAAAGAGTTTTCTCTTTAAAAAAGAGAAAGTTTCCTCTTTTCTTTTTAAAAGTACTAGCCAATGATGTTCTTCAAAAGGAGTAGAATTGAAAATTTCCTTTCCGTCCCTACCCTGTTTCTCCTAAACTGAATAGGGGAAACTGTGGTTAGACGGTGGAGTCCACGGATTCTGAGGCAATTCGTATGGTGTATTGTCATCCAGTTTTCTCATGTATCTTCCAATAATATTTTCGCTGGAAATGCTTATATTTTGAATTTGTGTTAAGTTTGGGGCTACACAGTGCAGTTGATGCTACCATCGAGTCATGCAAAATCTTAAAATCTGTCATAGTGCTGGAATCAGAAGCAACGCTTTAGCGTTGCCTATAGTAAAGAGCCATAAGGTTTTAATGTTTTATTATTTATTAATATTTTTTTTTCCAGAGGTGGTTCTATATGGAAAGTATTGTCACTATCTGTCTGGAAATCAGAGGAAACGCTATACCGTTGCCTATTACAGTAAAGAGCCATGAGACTTCAATGTTTTATCCTTTATTATTATTATTGTTTTTTTTCCAGAAGTATTTCATGTGGAAGGTGTGGCCGTATAAACTTCAAAGGGGTTCATTCAATTGGAAATTGGAAGTTCTAATACCCTTTTTAAAAGTCAAGAGCAACGGTGATCGAAGAGCACATAGCCTTCAACCCCCCCCCCCCCCCTGCTCCACGTTCTTGTTTTCCCGAATGTATCCGATCAAAATTTTGACATAGTTATTTTGTTGAAAATAGTCAAAATCCCAAATAACTATGCCTCCAAGGTTGACGAAGCCCTCCATGACGCCCGGGGCATGGGCTATTAGTTACGAAAGTTGCGTATTGCTAACATATAAAGTTTTTTTTATAAAAGGGACGGTCGTATAAACTTCGGAGGAGGCTCATTTGATCTGAAACCGAAATTTTTAGTTATCTTTTTAACAGTCAAGACTAATCGGAAAGTAGCCAGACCCCCTCCCCCCTCACAACATTGTTTATCGAAATGGTTCTGATCAAAATTTAAAATAGCCATTATATTCAAAATAGTCCGAAGATCAAACAACTCAACTTCCGTGTTTGATATCACCCCCCCAGGGGCTGTAAGTTATACAAGCTGCCTTTTCCTAAGATATAAGGTTTTTTACGGAAGGGGTGATCGTTTACACTTCAGAGTACACTCAATTAATTTGAAACCGAAAGTTTTAGTTTCCCTTTTAAGAGTCAAATGTGATCAGACGGTAATCAGCCCCCCTCATGCTATTTTTCTTCCCGAATGCTTCCGATGAATATTTTGAGAAAGCCATTTGTTTCAGAATATGTTCGAAGGTCAAATGACTATGCTTCAAGGTTTGACATCCCCTAGCCCCCACCCCATCCCCCCCCGACAAGGGCTGTAAGCTATACAAGTTGCTTATTGTTAAAATATAAGGTTTTTATGGAAGGGCGGGCCCTTTTCCCCCAAATGGGGGAAAAGGGGTGAATTTTGTCTATTGGACATTCTATTAATATTGATAAGCGCGAGTTTCTAACTTTCAAATTGACTAGAAGTGACAGTGCTACCCCGGGATATCATTCAGTTCCTGATGTTTCAGACTTGAAATATCACGGCTTAATGATTTCCGAAACGCTCCACAAAACCAGGCAAACCCTTGTGAAGCACATAGCAGCCACCATTAAACATGCTTAAAGGACTGCTGTTCTGAATCGAGGCCAATATTCCGGGAAATCATTTGCTTTAATTTGTCGTTCAGTGTGCCAACCTCACGTTACTTATGTCCCCGGTGTATCTAATCTATGTGCTGAGAGTAACACCAATAAAATAAATAAGTGCTATTTTAGATGCGCAAAGTTTCTATTGTTTGTTCCTAAGCGGCACGGAAATTCCCGTCTCGAAAAATTTTGGATTTTTTTTTTCAAAGGGTGATCGAGAATTCATAAGAAGTCTGTGATAAAACTGATACTGATAATACTTTGACTGTTAAAAATGTTAATGTTTTTTTAAATAAGTGGAATTCCGTATATTATCTATGTCACAGACACTTTGAGATACCTCCATACTTACTATGATATTCGAAAACTTCCGTATCAACATAAAAAATGTGTTACACTATATTTCCTTAATGAAATTTGTGGCTTCGGTTCGCAAAAATGCATGGTGAGAGGCAAAATACATTTGTCAAAATTCAGAGGGAGTGGGCTCCAAATCTAAGAAGTATATGAAGTGCCTGCCCCCTCTAGTTGACGCTACTAACCAACATGTACTAAATACAAATTATAAATCGTCTATGATTGATCAGCTTTTTACGGGCCTCTTGCGAGATGAAAGGGGGGTCTCTGTTACTCGGGAAGCCAATCTGTAACCGCTTACCATGTGTTTTCGCGGATGAAGACAGACAGGAATAACTTTCCATTTGGGGTTTTACGACTTAAGACCCTTTCCGCTTTTTCGGAAACTGAATCCAGACGGATCGTGGAATGTGAAGCTGGAAACCACATTTCTGGCTTCATTTTCAATCAAGCTGAAGAATATGAAAATATATTGGCTATATTAAAATTGAAATAAATGGCTACATTTAGGAAAAAAGATTATTGTGGCACAAATGAAGAGGGCGAGCTCATATTCCAAAGTACAGGTAAGCTAGACAGTGGTCCTGAATTCAAAATCTGGAAGCCAGGATTCTAGAAAGTCCAGGATATGAAGCGCCAGCCTTACTGCTTGGGTAAGTCGGCTTTTGTGTCACACATGACACTTATTACTTGAATTAATGACATCCTTGTTAAATATTCTTAAATTTTTGCTATAACAGACGCATTTCACTAGTATTATTGCTCCAAAAGTAGTCTTTGCTTTCGCTTTCTCGTTTTTACTTTCCAGCAATTTTCGAGACGTGCGACCAAGCAGGAAAGTGTTTCTTGGAATCTCGCGAAAACCGCCCTGAAATCGGCAGAATAGTAGCGTTGATGTCAAGTGTCTATTATTGAAAAAGTACGTTATCATTTTGAAAAGAACTAGAGAAAACTGAAAGTTCAATTCTCCTGGAATGAAGTTAATTTATAGTTCATTGGGCCATATTTAGCCTAGTAAGTTAATTTCAAAGATAAGATGAAATTCTAGATTATCTGTACTAGAAGTACAGTAGTGTACCCAGTAAGACCTCAGTATTCCTACAGTGCCTAATCTCAGACCAATGTCCTAGGCTAATGAAAAATTTAATTTTCTTAAACATGGAGAGAGGGGTTCTAATTCTGGAAATGATATAGATAGTTAAGACTATGCTTGGTGGCTATTTGGCTGATGGCAACCTCAAGAAACATTTTTTAAGTAGCCCTAGGCTAGGCTATTTAAACTAAGACAAAAGGGCAAGTTTATTATTCTTTATAGCCCATTACTTTGCTAGTTAGAAGGTGAAAACATCATTCAGTGTGTCTTCTTATGGTCTTTCTGCTAATATTAGACAGTTAGCCTATAGATCTTCTAGTCTACAGAGATCATCTTTATAAAATTAAAGTAGGGTAAATATTTACCAAATCATATTATTGAATGGTCAATAGGCTATATACCAAATCATATTATTGAGTTTCAAATAAAGTGAATACACCATTTGATGCTACCCTTAAGGGTAAGGGTTTCTGATAAGACAAGTGTGACATCACAACAAACCTGGTTTCATATACCATAAAGAAAGTTGGCATGGGTTGAAAATTAAATGGCTTAGGATTTAAATAGGATTTTGGAATATATTTTAATGAACAAGGTTAAAAGCAGAAGTTGTGTAAGGTAAGCAGTGATTTATATTTATGATAGTAATATAGTATGAAATATGAGTTAAAAACAACTAGTAATGTGCAGTAATTTACTATTATATAGAGGGGGGATGAGTGGAGGTAGGTACTTCAAAGTACCTTCCCGGGACAAACCTTAGCATGTACATCCATCCCTGAAAGTTTCATTTTCCTAACCCAACCCCTTTCCAAGATAGCCAAAAGTAACTAAAGTAGAATTTTACCGCTTTTTTTATGCTGATTACAAATATAATAAGCATTTCTATCGGAAATGAATTTCAGCCCCCCCCCCACCCCCTAGATAGGCTATAACTAACCTAACCCTGAATTGAAATTTATAGGGGGTGGGGCCGAAGTTCATTTTCGATAGAGATGATAATAATATCAATAATAAGCATAAAAAATGGCATCGAATGGTGTATTAACTTTATTCCTAACTCAATATTATGATTTCGTAGATATTGACCTATTGAATTACAACTAAAGTGAATATACCACTCGGTGCCTTTCTTTATGCTCTTTACAAATATAATAGCCTAATCATTTTTGTTGGAAATTAATTTTAGCCCCCACCCCTATATATAGCCTACCAATTCAGGGTATATATTTGCACATTAAGGGGGTAGAGGGAAAGTTTAAACTTACCTCTCATTTACATAAAAAATAAAATTTACCCCACCCCCCTAATGTGCAAATATATACCCTGAATTGGTATATAGCCTATAGGGGTGGGGGTGAAATTCATTTCCAACAGAAATCATTATTACCTTAAATTACCTTAAATCGCACTTGCTAGAAATATGGACGAGTCCAGTGTATGCCAGTTAGTGATGATAGGGCCGCGGGACATCAGCTTCATCCCATTGCGTGAGCCATAGTTTGGTTTCCCATTCCTTATCGAGATTGGCTTTGAAACTGTCAACAGATGGTGAACTCACTGTTGTTTCGCTCATATTGTTCCATAGGCTTATTATGCGGTTGGAGAAGAAATTGTTCCTCGTCCTTTTATTAGCATGCTTCTAAAAAAGCTTTGCTGAATGCCCCTGGTTCTTGACGACTGGGCAGGCTGAAAGAGGTCCTTGTCGTCAGACTTGAGCAGTTTGTAGGTCATTATCATATCACCTCTTCACCGACGGTATGTCAGAGTTGGTAGCTTGAGGCTCTGCAGTCGGCATTCATACTCTTTGTCTCTGAGCCCTTTTACGCATTTTGACGCCCGTCTTTGGACAGACTCGAGAGCCATCTGGTCTGTTTTATTAATTGGCGTGGCGACACACATTCCAAATTCTAATCTCGGTCTCACCAGGCTCTTGTAAAGTTTTGTGATTATTGCAGGGGATCTACTTGTCATTGTATGTTTGATGAGACTGAGAGTTTGGTTCACCTTTGCTACTGCAGCTCGGGTGTGGCAGTTGAAATTAAGGTCTTCGTCTACAACGACCCCCAGATCTCTTTCAGAGGGGCTCTCAGAGAGTGGCTGTCTCACACCAGCATTTGCTGACATTGAGTATTGCCATCGTGGGTTATTTCTTCCAAAATGGAGAACCTTGCACTTTTCGACATTAAACTCAAGCCTCCATGTCTTGGCCCATTTGCCAAAGCTGTCAAGATCTGACTGTATTGAGGTCACACCTTGCTGAGTTCCAACAGGACCAATGAGCTTTAAGTTGTTGGCGTACAGGCTAAGCTTGCTTGTAACGGTTCTTGGAGCGTCATTAATATATACATTGAAGAGTGTAGGTCCCAAAACTGTTCCTTGAGGAACCCCGCTTAAGACCTCAGCTATTTTGGAGTAGTAAGCTCTGCCACCTTCACCAAAAACTCTGACCTGCTGCTTTCTTCCCCTTAGGAAAGACGTGATCCAGTCCACCACTCCCTCTTGAATTCCAATTGCCTTCAGTTTCAAATGAAACTGAAGGCTGAAGGAAAATGAAACATACCACTCAGTGCCTTTTTTTATGCTCTTTCCAAATATAATAATCATTTTTGTTGGAAATGAATTATATTCATAAAGAGCATAAAAAAAAGCATTGATTGGTATATTCACTTTAGTCATAGGCCCTAACTCAATAATGTGATTTGGTAAATATTTACCTAAAGTATGGTAGGCCTCAGACATCCACCACATGGCTAATATGGGAGTAAAGTTCATTTGTGATGCCAATGGATGTTATATTTAGACTGAGGATGCAATTCTGGGTATATATTTACACTTTAGGGGGGGGGATATATATTCTATGAATATATAGGCTCTAAGAAATACATGAATTTCTTAGAAAAACAAAGAAAGAAGTGAAGATAAAAGCTCTCCCCCTGCAAAATGTGTTAACTAGGATTATTCTACATATTATGGAGTAAGAATTGTTTTCTTAATATGTTTCCTTTTGTCCAGCTGGATTCCTAGGCTTAAAATACTGGTTGGCTAATTTAAAGATTTGTATATATATACACTGTCAAGTTAGCCATCTGGTGGTATCCCGCCTACCATAAGATTCCTTGGTAAATTTTTTGTTGTTCAGATTATTGACTTACAAATGAAGTAAACATACCACTCAGTTCCTTTTTTTATGCTCTTTCCAAATATAATAATCATTTTTGTTGGAAATGAATTTTATCCCCACCCCTATATATAGGCTACCATTTCAGGGTTTATATTTGCACATTAGGGGGGGGCAAATTTTATTTCTGATGTAAATGAGAGGTAAGTTTAAACTTTCCCCCCACCCTCCCTAATATGCAAATATATACCCTGAATTGGTATATATAGGGGTGGGGGTAAATGATTATTATATTTGGAAAGAGCATAAAAAGGCATCAAGTGGTATGTTTACTTTATTCATAAGTCAATAATATGACCAACAAAAATTTACCAATTTCTTATTATATGCTGGTTTAACATAATAGTTGCTACCCTGATTATGACCCCCACTCCTCTATTGACCCATATATATATCCCTAATGGTAAAATTTGCAGGTGGCACTATAACTTGGCAGCTCATCATTTGATGCTCTTTCATAATTCAGTAATTGCTTCTGTCACAAATTGCATCTTGAGCCCTTAAAGGGGTCCCAAATTGAATTTACCTAGGATGAAAGTGAAAACATCATTTGATGTCTTCTTTTATGCTCTTTCATAATACAGCAATTGTTTCTGGTGCAAATTGCACCTTGAGCCCTTAAAGGGGCCCCAAAGATATTTCATTTTTGTAACCACACAAAGAACTTTCATGTTAACATAACCTAACCTGCAAATACTTGATTTTTAATTCAAACCATTTCCCTACTGTTTCAAGTGTTTCAATTGTTGTTGACAAAAATAGCACTGGATTTTGTGATTCTAAACTTTGCTGTTGACAATTCAGGGTATATATTTGCATATTAGGGGGGGGGGGTAAGGTTCATGGTAAATTTGCAGTGGGCCATATAATTTAGCTAGGATAAAAGTGAAAACATCATTTGATGCTTTTTTATGCTCTTTCATAAATCATATAAAATACCTTTGGGGCCCCTTTAAGGGCCCAAGATGCAATTTGCACCAGAAGCAATTATTGAATTATGAAAGAGCATAATAAAAGGTATCACATGATGTTTTCACTTTCATCCTAGCTAAATTATATTGCCACCTAGAAAATTGCTATTTTATTTTCCAGAAAGTGAACTTGGAAAGGTCATCAGGCTTTTCCAAATAGAACAAAAAATTTTGCAGAAAATTTGAAGTTACTATAGTGTAAGCAGTCAAACAAATTAGGAACATGTCATCAGGCTCAGGAAGGTGAAACCTAAAATAGTCAAAACAATGAAGTAGGCTGAAACAATCTAGGCAAACAAGGAATCAGCCACTTTTTCAAATTTTACACCTCTTGTTTCCTTTTACAAGAAGAAAAGTAAACTCTTGCATTGAAAATACAGCCTCTGAGTAAGCAATTTTCACAAATAGCTACATTGTTCAATCTGGAAAACCTTAAATAAATCATCATACTTGGCAAGAGGCAAGCCTTTTACCATAGAGGCAAGCATGAGCTGCCAAGTTCAAATTTCTTGCCAGAAATTCTTTGTAGATATCTAAGAACAAAGAATTCTTAATAGTAGTTGCATAGTCAACTTTTTACTTAACCATGAATCCATTTGTTTAAAAAAACATTAAAAGTTAACTGGGAATTTAAAAAAAAAACAACAGCAAAATCTACTTGTTACTTAATTAATAAAGTAAATTAAACAAGGTTCTGCTGTGTAGACTTAAAGATATCCAGTTTAGCCTGAGTGACTGGTTGAATTTTAGATAAAAAAAAAAGCATTTTAAATGAGTTAAAAATGTGAATAAAAATGGAGAGACCATCATAATCTGATTTATATAAGAATTACTTTATAATTGATGTCTCTAACTCTACATTCAGCTATAGAAGCTTAGAATACAGTGTAGTTTGTAAAATACGCATCTTGTTTTTTTTTTTTGGATTTAGGATAGTCATTCTACAGTTTTAACAAAATTCTTTTGGAAATAAAGCTTGTGCACTTTTGACCAAATGGGATCAGAGACTGATCACACATGCTGTTTCCTAAGAGTATTGAGTTGATACCTAAGTGTTTTGTTTCATTTTCAAGTATAAAAACTTGGGAACAGGGTGGATGTTGTTTAAAAATCTCCTTTCAATCATACTGGTTAAAAACCCTTGTAAGGCTCTGAATTCAGCAAGTTGAAACGTCCCATCTTTCTATTGGAATTTGATTATGATTGATCTGTTGTATATGGGATGTTTCCATAATTATGCACTTACGAAATTATTATGATCTGTAGTTTCTGAAGTGCTCTTGAAGAACTTTACTTAGGTGTTCTAGAAATATTCAAAACGCCCATATTCAAATTGGTCAATTGACCCAATTGGTCAAATTGTGGCTGTAAATGTAAGATTAATAACTAATTACCCACTAGAAGTAGTGGGTAACTAAAGTTTCATATTAGAATCCTTATGTTACACTATTTCCAAATATCATGGTTGCTTCCCTGACAAAGTGTACCTTTACCCTGATGGTCTTGTACATACCATTAAGATGTTTATTTTTCAGTCTATTTTTCAATCCCCACAAAAGAGTAAATTCCTTGGCAAAAACCTTTGAGTAGTATACTAGAAGTAGTCTCTTTCATGTACACTACTTTAAGTAGTCAGTGGAGCAACATTACTCCTTCAATGTTACTCTTAAACTAAAGTTTCATAATTAAAGAAGTTTGTTCTAAAATTTTACCTTTTCAAAGAACTCATGTTTTTTTGGGGGGTGGGGATTCCTTTAATTTTTATTTTGAGCTTAAGAGCTTTTTAATCTTTTTTTCTTTTCTTTTTAATCTTTCCAATTAATCTTTTCTTAAAGCTAATATGACCAAGTCCATAATAAAATGCACTGAAGATTATTCTTCATGCACTAATTGCCTATTATAAAGTAAGAATTTTAGTGTGTTCTTCTAGCTTGATATATATACCCTAATGGTATGTAAAGACCATCAGGGTAAAGGTGCACTTTGTCAGGGAAACAACCATAATATTTGGAAATAGTGTAACATAAGGAATCTAGTAGTACTACTTTAAATCTATTGAGATATTTTCTTCAGAACAGCTATAAGTATCCACTATTACAATCATTCCAAATATAGCCTACTAGACATAATGTGTTCCCCAACAAATTTTTGTTTTGAGCCCTTAAAGGGACACCTTGTTCTTTATTACTCTTCAGTAGAAAATTTGGTAATAACAGCCTACCTTATCAAGAGTCCACACTCAATTCTTTTCTGCAAGAATCATTGACCCTTGGAATGAACTCTCTGAAAAAACTGTTACTGCTGAATCTGTAGACATTTTTAAATGAAGACTGGATGCTGAGTAGTCCTCCAGAGAGTGCAAACTCAACTGGGAGTTATGGATCAGCATAGTGCACCTGGTCACTAAAGAATCCTGAATTCAACTAAAATCATCAACTCTGGAGCTCTACAAGGAGAAATCCTTAGATTGCTCCAAGCTGCAATTTAAGGTGTATTTTGGTAATAATACCAAAACTAGTAAAATAATTAATTCTGCTAGCATATAGTTTATAATATATAACTAGCTGGATAGAAACTTCTTCATACAACTTCAAATCATAAATCTTTTCAATTGAAAAATGATATTTACTATTAAGTTTCTTTTATTATTCCTATTTTCTTTAGTTTCTAGCTAAATCATTTTGAGCAAAATTTTTAATTTCATGGTAAATTAGAGAGAGGTCAAAGGACATTTATGTTGGTCTGCATACCTTGCTACTTAGTACTTTAGTAGTAAAGATAACCTCTTTGTGGAACATTTTATTGCTTTATCTATTAAGTTCAAAGTCTTATATATCAGTTTTTGGTATCTTTTCCTCAATTTATGTATCATAGCATGACCAGCTATCTTCTATGAGAAAGCCAATCATTCTAATGGTATACAGATACAAGGAAACTTGGCTGATGAAATTTTAACTGCTGAAGAAGACACCTTGAACAATACTGTGATAACATTCCAACAGGCCTCAAGTGCTAATTGATGAAAGGCTGAATGATGACTCCCATAGAAATAAGAAACAAATTGTTCTTCTACCACCACCTCCATCTCCCTTGTGAAGAAATATAAAGCTCTCATAACATTCCCACTGAAGATGCCTAGGAAAAGGCTGAAGGCTCGACATTCCTATTTGGATATTATAAACTAATTGGTAAGATAATCAGTTATCTTGCAATTTGGATATTATCACCGTTTTTCCTTTGCAAAAATATTATCTGCCAAGGTGAATATATGCCAGAAAGGCTAAAATGCCTTGGTATTCACCTAGCTAGATGGTCACACTATGGCTTAAGAGAATCAATTATTTGGATATTATCACTAAATTGTTTAGAGAATCTATTTATCTTTCTAATTGGATATATATCAGAAAGGCTTGTAAGATGCTTTATCTTGCTACACATTCATGCTCCAATCTTTATTTACTTCTTGTCTAACTGGGTGTATATGCTGTGCATAAATATTACAGTTGTGTTTAATATCCACAAAGGCTTGATGAGTTATAGTACTCTAATGTATTTAGTTTTTTTGTATCCTTCTAAAATGTTTTATTGATAAATTCTTAGCATAAACATTATCCACCTAGTTAGAGAGGTCAAGTTGGCTCTTTTTGCTTTATTGTATTTTGTGAGTAAGATACAGTTGTTTTTCTTTTGGATTTCAATTAGTTCCCATGTTAGCTAATTACTCTTTTGCTTCAAAGGATTTTTTCAAATAGCTAACTAGTTAAAAAAAATTTGCCAACACTTAAGTATAGTTGGATATTATTTTTAAGAAATTTTTAAAAGTGATCCATTGGGTATATTTGCAAATAAAAGTAGTACCATTATATTTCTAATTTTATGCTATGTCCAAATATCATGGTTGCTTTTCTGGCAATGAACCTAAATTGCCTACCCCTCCTGGTGCTCCCATATATAACCCTGGGATGTATATCAAACTGAAAGAAGACAGTAAAGCACTGAAACTCTTACTCTATAATATGCAACATGCCAGATCATCATTTTTCTTCTATTGCTATCCATGTTTTTAAATCATTCAGAAAAGTAGGTGTTTTCTGATATTCAATCAATCACTCTGGCTAAACTGGGTATCTTTGAGTCCACCCAGACTCAAATACATAGGTCCACCAGGGAGGGGGGTGAATTGTCAAGGTAATGACTATTATGTTGAAAAGGGGCAAAAAATAAGGAATGTAACAGTATGAATTTTATTTTATTAAAATATGTTCTTTAGAAAAGCTCCTTTGCTATGGTGCTACTGGAAACTCCTTCCATCTGCTATGAAAACCACTTTAAAGCAATCATTATTACTTTCATATCTCATTCCTAAACGTGTATTGCTTTGCTTTACGAATAGGCTCAAGCTCAACCATTGACTATCAGTTTATTGCAAATAGTCAGCATTATATAAGGTTAAAATATTCAAGCTAATCACATACTTATTAAGAAAACGTTAAAACATATTGCAACTGAATTATCCAAGCCAGGGGGGGGGTGAAGTAAAGCAGTATACTTTTAGGAATGAGATAAGTAAGTATTTATGATTTATGAAACCTTTTTTAAAAATTCTTTGATAGGCCTGCTTTGTAAATCAGCACTTAGCAAAGCTATAGTGCATAAAAAATCCTCTTTGGAACTTAATTTGTGCTATGGTTCTAATTCCAAAAGCTTTTCTTTTGTTATACAAAGTTTATCTACATTCATGAAAGACACAGGCTCTTTGGAGAGGAAAAGGGTTAGGATTCATGCTTCAAATTACCTTTAAGAAATGTAAGTAAAAGCATAATATAGGCTCCAGATGCATTCCTCAAGGTTTCACTCATCTAACCCTGATTCATCTACTTTTTAAGATGGTGAAAAGCTCACTAATGATATGATGAATCCTATATCTGCCAGTTTTGGTGATGGTAGTGAGTTGACTCATCTGTGGTGTCCCAAATGGTTTGTTGAGTCACTCCCTATCCACTGACAATCTGAACACGTCCATACTGACAGAGGTCATTGTGTTCTCACTGACAGAGTTCCATGAGCTGACAATTCTATTGGTAAAGAACTTGTTTCTCAGTCTGCTGTTTTCTTGTTTTTTTTAAAAGCTTATGAGAATTGCCTTAAGTTTTTTTTCTTTTAATCTTCACTTCAAAAAAGGCTTGAGATGGTGTTATTAGTATTCAGAATTGTATAAGTTCTTGTGGGGAAATATTGCAGGGGAAAGGGTGAGCTCTATGTCACTTTCCTTAACATTGAGAAAGCATTTATAGGTCTATTTTGAGGAGTCTCTGTAGTATATGTATGTTAAAAAATTAGTTGGCTTGAATGATAATTTTAGTAGTTTTGTTCTTAGAGGTGACCTGGTTTGACTAACCTTGCATCATAGAATTATTATACAGAGGATCAAGTTTTGGTTACAGGTATTACATTTGCCAGATAACCGTCTTGCGAAGGTGGCTTATAACGAGATGTTGAAATATCCTAGAAAGGTAACATGGCCAAAACAGGTTAAAGCCCTATTGGATAAAGCTAATTTCTTATTGGCATGGAATGAAGGCCAGGGTCCCAATTGCAAACCTGATGATTTCCTTAAAATGTTGGATTCATGGCTTAGGGGCCAGGTAATCCAGGCTTAGATTACTAGTGTTGAGAAGTCAGATACTCTAAGATTTTATAAGCAGATTAAAGTAGTGTATAGAGAGGAGTTATACTTGAAACTGAACCTACCGTGGAGAACAATGAAATGCTGGCTCCAGGTGCAGGCAAATTGTGTGCCATTACGTAGGGGGGCACTGGGATTCCTATGATGCAGATGGCCCAGGAAGTAAGTGTGCCCAGGGGCGTCCTGAGGGGAGGAGGCCCCCCCTCACTTTTTTGGCATTTGGTAAAAGTTTTGTCAGAGGCAGAAATTTTGCAAAATTGGCCGAAATTTAACAAAATCCTTGATTTCTGCAGAGAATTCGGCATAAATTAGGTAGCAATTTGGTAAAAATTTATGAAGACCCCCCCCCCCGTGCCATGTGTCTTGGGATGCCGCCGAGTGTGTCTGTCCCTTTTGTGGAGAATTTAAGGAATAGATTTGGGGGGGGGATGTTCCACAACTCCCAGATATCTTACAGACCTCTTCTTGGGAGCTAATTATTGTGGTTGATGGTTTTATACACAATGTTTAGAGGCATGAAAGTTATGATTTCAATGTGTTGGGTGCTACCGTTTGATTTGTTCAATTTATATGTATGTATATATTTTCTTCTTTGTCTTTACATATATACATTATATATATATACATCCTAAACTTGGTCAAACTAGTCTCTTGTGATACATGATGCAAAGATGGTTTTCTTCCTAAAAAGTTTAATTATTCCTATCCCCTTAAAATGAGCAATATAATCAAGCCATGTATTGCCTGTTACCAAATCAATCCTGTGAAATTCAACCCTAAGCACCTACTTCCTAGACCAAATGAAGATCCAATACAAGACAATAAGAGGTTCAAGCTTGTGAATGCCCTCAATGTGTTGATTGTACAAGTGATGCTTTCTGACTGTTCAACCTAGATGAATTCTCTGTTTGCCTTCTGCTAGGTTTGGATGTTATAAATGATTCTGCAGTCTATATGTACTGAGGCCATCTGTAGTGAGTTGTTCTCCAACCCTTTGAGAGCTACTGGCTCTTCTTTCCTGTCAATAACCTAAAGAACAATTCCTATCCTAGTTTTCTAAACTTTTTATGTTTCAAGTGGAGCAAAAAGTAATCAGTTTGGGAACGATAGTGCCAGTTTAGCAGTTTCTGTGATTCATTAGCTCTGGAATCAGGGGGATCCTAGTGAAAAAGTTGTCACAAAATTCTTTTGTAATGAGGTGATAACTGGACTGCAGGAACAAATTGGAGAATGATACCTGAACCCTGCCCAAACCTTCACTGCTGAGGGACCCCCTCAGCTTGAAGTTTTTTCCCAGGCACATCTCAAAATCCAACTACAAACTTGATGAGGAGCACAGCAGGGAAAAATTTGATCCCCCAAAGGCACAGTTACCTCAGATATACTATTTGATTTCCAACTGGCATGTGTATGTAAAAATTTGAATGTTGACTGCCAGAAATTCTGGCAGTCTTAGCTGGTGTACTTAGGATGGAACAGAGTCAATCACAGGCTTTAGTTTCCGGTGTGCATGTAACTGAACCCCTGTAACTGAACCACAGTGCAACTGAGCCCCCGTATAACCGAACCCCCGGGCAACTGAACCCCCGTGCAACTGAACCCTTGTGCTACTGAACCCCTTTTAACTGAACCATCGTGCAACTCAACCCCATTTGACTAAACCCCCATGTAACTGTACCCTCGAAAACACTTTTTTTAAATTTCTGGTTAATATGATGTATGGTTTGTCCTTACTAGGTGTCAGCTACTGCCCCAACCATGATTAAACGGCCCTTGTGTTTCAGCAGTCGGTCTTAGGGAATTGGGACAAAGGTTCAATATTTCAATAACCATATGTAAATTATTGGAATAATTAGAAGAAAATATCAATGGTCCGCGATTTGCATGAACGTACGTAATCCTTCCCCTTCATCATACTGGCCAGCTATGACCACTTTTCATTTGACCGGATTGTAGGTTGGGCACTGTAATACTATTAGCATTAGCGATATTACCTCTACTACGTACTACTATTAAAAAGTCACTGTAATATCAAGCCGCCTGAAGCCAACACAGGTAGGAACACTCCCCCCCCCCATCCCACTCTATTCAAAGCCTCCCTCTTTACACCCTCCCAAGAAACCAAAAGAGAATAAGAAGAAGAAAAAAAGCTCCATTATAGTTTCAGGATTTTGAAAATACTCTATAATAGAAAATATTCTTTTCGCATTTGTATGATAAATAGATATTGTTAAGATATTTTTCTGTTAAAGCTACAGACGCGGGGTTGTCCAATGCAGCAAAATAGATTTTTTTCTACAAGGTTGAAGATTCACCCAACGATGAGAAATGTTGATAGACTCCATTAGACACACCTTTAGCATATTTACACTTCAGTTTTTTATAGATTACACTTTGGCGTAAAGTTTCTAGCTGCAGATTTCTTGGTGCAGGATTTTTTTTCATGATTTTGTTTGCGATTCGTTGTGGTGCTTTTTGTTACATATCTTCTAGCCACAGACTGCTTTGAACTTTTTTTGCTCACATAACCTCAGGCGTTTTTTTTTTTTTTCATGCCTTTTTTTTAAGCTATTTGTATTAATTCGTCATCCTGCATAATTTAATATGCGTCATAGATACCAAAACCATACGATCACTTTCGGATGTTAACCTAAAGGCTCATGGTTATACGGAACCCAGGGTTCGAATCCAGCTGTAGCAGCACACTGCAGGGCTGGCATGAGGACCTTAGTAGTCAAGAAGTGTTGTTAATCCGATACAGTTCAATATGTTCAAGCCAGGCATGTTGGATTATTTCATCTGCTGAGAACCAAATACGACGTAGTGAAGAATGATTTTACCTCCATTTAAATAGCACACTATTGAAAACAAGGGCACCAGATTGTATAAAGCCTTATGTGAAAGGGTACTGTTTGTCTGCTGTGACTTTGTAGATCTTTGCCTAATTGTATCCCTTGTATTTAGGCTTGATGCAGGGCTTGGGTTTAAGGTGGTGCTGCTTGTAGATCTGTTGTTGTATGATATTTTGTTCCACAAAGGAAGTTCTTCCAAGAAAAATAAAGAGCTACACTAAACCAAACATGAGTAGAAATAATGTCACATAATATTTCAAGCCTAAAACGACCATAAATCACTATCAGTATATAACGAAACCAAAAACGAACAGGTTGTGTCAATAGCCAAGGTGACATCAATATTGTCATCTGGAATGTCCTGACGCTAAACCTAATTACGCTAATTCTTAGCAAATTAATTAAAAAGGTTTAAAATTGCAATTTTAGAAATAGCTGAATCACTCCTCACTCACTAAGAAGCGGCGAAGAAGATATTGCAAGGACGAACACTCCTTTGGTCTGGCGGAACCCAAAGAAGAGGGGGTGTCGGCATTGTTCCCAACAGCTTCGCTCCGGAAGTTCTATTGTCACTCACACTTATCCCATCTCGTCAACTGAGAGCGAGAATCGACGACAAGTACGGAAAGATAACTGTTCTTACCTGCCATATGACACCATACACAGGAGAGCCAAATTTTGAAAATATGCGTGTGTTGTACCATCTCTTGTCAAAAAGATGTATGTTCTATATCATATTGTATAGGTAAATGCAGATTTTTGTCAAAGTTGTATTATATTTTCTTATTATTTTTTTTGTAAAATTGCCAAAAATTAATTGTCAAAAATTTGAAAATTAATTGTCAAATGAGCCCTTAAACATCTCTCTATGATGTTTCAGTAATCTACTTGTGATGAAGAAAAAAATAAACAAGAAGAAAAGCAGGAGAAAGAACACTGCATCCCATTTGAAAAAGGGATTTTTCTTGCTGCTCAGCATTGGGGAGTGTAATTCTTCTAGATGGGGCTATCAGCAATGGGGATCCAAACAGGGGAGTTTTTATTTGAAAACTTACTATTCAAAATGATTTAATTATGCTCTTTATATGTAAATAAATTTGACGTCATTCATATGATTTTGTTTCCAAAATTAGGGCTTTAAATGACTTCTGAAAATCGTTACTTATCTCCATATTTTCTTTTTGAAAATTGGCACCCTAGGATTTTCTGGCCAAGTAAAATAAAAGCGAATGTTGTTTGATCGCCTCCCAGAAGAATACAAACCCTATAAAAGTTATGATTCTGCTGAGGGTAATCTGGAAGGAGGAATCGATTTCACTCCAACATTCCTCAATTCAATTGAGATTGCAGATTTGCTACCTCATGATTTAAAAATAAAGACAAATACGATAGTTATGCTTATGCGTAACTTAGATATTTCAGAGGGGATGTGTAATGGGATGCGCCTTGTTGTTTCTGAATTATGTACCCAAAAAATTAAGGCAAATAGGATTGCTGGGGAAAAATCTTGAAAAGAAGTTCACATTTCTCTAGTCATGCTCAACTCCAGTAAAGATCAACTTGAATGTACAGTTCAACGACATCAGTTTCCACTTCGACCAGCGTTAGCGATGACAGTACCGTACATAAATCGCTAGGGCAAACTTTCAAATTTGTTGGCATCAGCCTCTGCACACCTCTTTTTAACCACGGTATGTTGTACGTGGCATTTTCTCGTGTTAAACAACAACGTAGCTAAAAAGTTCTGCTACCACCTGAAAATAAACGACGAACTTATAATGCTGATTGGAAGTAAGCATTGAACACTCCCAACAAAACCTCTTTTTGTTACTATTATACGTATGTCTTTTTAAATAAATAAGCAATAATTGTGTATATACGTGTTTATTTTTCCTCGCAATCGACTAGAAGCTTTTTTTTCTAAAAAGTGCCACACTGATACTTCTGGCCTCAAAAAGATCAACAACGAAGTCTGCCGTTAGATGAATAAGCAGAATTAAGGCATGGAACAAGAAACAGTAACAATTACTTTGAATTGTAAACGAGTTATTTTAGCGTATGTAAAGGATAGACAGAAAGGAGGAATTGAGTTCACGCCAGAATTTCTTAATTTTGCTGAAATTGCTGATTTTTCACCCTATGACTTGAAACAAAAAGAAATAAGACGATAATTGTGCCAATGCGTAGTTTAGATATTTCAGAGGACGTAGGCATTGAAACATTATGGGTTATTTGTTAATTGTATAACAACGCAATTACAGCCAAATATAACATTTGAGGAAAAGCTGGGAAAGAAGTTTTTTGTATATATGACGTCATGCGAAATTACACGTGATTTTGAATGAATCCAAACAGCTAAAACAAAAGGCATGGCAAATTGTCTAAGGTAGTAATGCATGAAAATGAAGTGCAACGAGATCTGTGGCTAGAAGGCATGCGATAACAAGCATCACATCGAATCCCAAATAAAAACAATGGACAAAGAAATCTGCAGTTAGAAGAAAAGTGACAGGGATAACCACGTCGAATTGTAAGTGAAATCTGTGGTTAGAAGAGAAACAAGAGTGAGAATTGCATCGAGTCCCAGAAGAAAACAAATCCTACAAAATGAATGATTCTTTGATGCATTAACAGGAAGGAGGAATTGAATTTACGCCAGAATTTCCTAATTCCATTGAAATTGCTGATTTGAGGCCTCATGACATAAAACTAAAGAAGAACATGATGGTTATGCCAATGCGTAATTATATAATCAAATATATACAAGCCTCCTGCGTGCCGAGTGCTGGGGCCAGGGCTCCCGGCACTATTTATTTATACGCAGTTCCTTGGTTTATTGAATCACGGTTCAGGTGATTCAGTAGCATGCCTGTTAGGACTTTTTTTTTATAATTAATTAACAAGTTGCTTGGTTTTCTTGAATGCCGATTAAAAAAATCAGTTGATAGTTTTCCATTGCTACGCAAAATTATCATAGTAGACCTCTGTTTCTCTGTTTGAAGTTCTCACTCTCTTCTCATCAAGAAGTTTTTTATAGAGGCTCTCTCTTCCTTAGACATACCATCGTAAAAGTGAATATTGAATTAAGCTTGAATTAGTAAATATTAGTAAATTTCATTGATTCAGATTGAGAACTCTTGTACTGGTGTTTGGAGCACTAGCTGCAGCTTAAGATATCAGTTACTAGTCTCTTAACTTCTCTGTCACCACAGTGTATGCTAACACTTGTTGTTTCTAAACCAACCACATATCTTGGATTCCTAAAGAGGATTTGGGATATATAAAGAGGATATATCCCAATTCGCATGGGTTTTCCAGAAATTTTACAAGGTAAGTAAAACCCAGGCAAGATTGCTTTAGTCAGGAAAGAGTTAATTGCTAGAACTGTTTCTGTTATGACACAGTTCACGCATCAGTGCATGCCTTTTAAGTATTTTTGGAACCCCTCCCTAGCCCACAAAACGGTGATCAAACATTCCGTCACATGGATTTATTTTATTGTCATTCATGTTATTGTGTGTCACTGGATCTTGATGCATTACATTTAATCTTGAATATGTTGCCCATTGAACCCAGATTGTCAACAATCAAGCCATACAGATTTTTTGGACCATACTTTGCTCTGAAGGACAAGCGAAGGTAATACAGTATCTGATGTTGCACCTAGCAATCAACCATCTTAAACCAAAACATGCTTACAGCAAAAGATAGGCTGTAAATTAAATACAGCATATGTGGTAATTACTCCTGCTTTATGATTTAGTTGCTTCTGCAAAATTGCTAAATATATCCTCATTCACAACACTCTATTTAACATGCAACCTTGAAACTTTAAGTAAAAATAACTAAAACTTCTTTTTTTTTCTTTTTGTATTGCGGAAAGTCATCACAGAAAAGAAAAGAAATTACCTAACAAATTTCTGAGAAATCTATGTAGGAAAAAACTTACAATTCTCTGGAGAACATCCTTCAAAGCCGCCGAGGTATTTGTTGTGGTATCAATTCACAAACTGGGGGGAAGGCAAAATGATTTTTTGTTTAATCTAGAGGGGGAGCAATTTTGTTGCTCCCCCTCTAGCAATTTCTTTTTTTTTAATGAAAACACCAAAAACCGTAACTTTCAATGAAGATACTATAAAAAACATTTTCAAGATCTAAGGGTGGGGGGAGAAAATGCCTTCCTCCAATTGATTCCACTGGATATTTGCTTTAGGGAAGGCTAAAAAAATGTATTTGAATAGTTAGTGTCATCACTAAAAACCTTCTTAGAAAATTTAGACTGTTTTATTTGAGTCTGATGCTCCTGAAATTGCAACTTGAATCGGAATTGACTCACAATTCTAACTGATAGTACAAAATTAGTGACACACTATCATGAAAATTTTGAAGAACTTACTCAAATTTTAAATAATAGGTTAATGTTAAACCTTAATATGCTAAACATTTCGGTGAAATTACATTGAAATCAAGATAATTGAAATCTCCTTTGGGTAGAATGCGCAGTACAGCCTATATTGTTAATCTATAAGGATTTTCTTCATCCTCTCAACCTGCAGAGAAAAGAAACTAGAGAACTTGCATGGAGATCACTTGAAATAGTTTTATTTGGTGTTTATAGGATTCTCATGTCTTTTAGTTAATCCCATGAAATATGATGTGGGCAAAAATTATACTACTTGCTCTGACTATATTGTCCCTATTACCTGGTAGAAAAGTGCCCATACTTTGTTATTTCTGTTTTTGCTTAAGCTTGGAGGATATATTTAACTATTGTCAAGCATCTGAATAAATTTATTTTATTTTTTAGTTACAATTGCAGCAAATGATCATTTAGGAGGGGTTTTTATCTGATCAAGCAAAATTAGGACTGGGGTTTAATATGCTTGACAATATGTGTAGAGATAAGTCATTTTTATAGATAAATTTAGCGCTGAATATGAAAATTAAGATGCGGATACTTAATGCATCGTCGGCTCAGCCTACTATATGGCACAGAAACTTGACCAGGAACCACCATGAATTTGAGAAAGCTGGATGTAATCTAAAGCAAAGGACTCTAAAAGACAGAGGGACTTTGCTGATACGACTTTATCTGCAATGCCAACCTCCTGTCCTGTATGATGCAGATTCGATTCTCCCTGCAAAGTTGCGCAGACCCCTTGTCACATCTTTTATGATTTCAAGAACCTTGTGATCGCTGAGTGGAAACGACCATGTTGTCGCCCGAGAACAAGATGGTCCGATTGTCTACATCATTTTCTAAGCAAGGCAAGAATAAGACCTGAAGATGTACCCACGGCGGCTCAACACCGAGTTAACTGGAGAAGGATGGTGTCTGCTTTCTCGACGCTGGTGCCAAGTTAGTAGGAAAATTAAGTCGAAGTAAGTCAAGTGAATATTGAGATGAGTCAAAAGTCAATTTCTTGCAATAGAACTTTTATTTTTTAGCAGGAGCCAAATTTCTTTTTCTTCATAAATTTGGAAAACATTTCAGGAAGGGCTTTAAAAAGCGCCTAATAAGTGGGCTTTTATAAAAACACTTTGTATTCAGTTGCCCCGATTTTATGTCATTTTGCGCATTATTCCTTTTTGTTAGAAAACCTAATAAGGGACACCATATATGTTACACTGAAAAAAAAAAGTAAAAGAAAAACTGAGGGGATCCGGCTTATCATCTGCCAAAGTAACTTTCTTAGAAAATAACCATAATTAGGCTATTGTATTTTCATATATATTTTTTTTCAGATGAAGATTTAAACAAATAGAAATGGCACGGACTGCTCCACCAGTAAAGCTCCATTATATATACAGCTGTGATCTTGACTTGAATGTCCAAATAAAAATTGGCTCACTTCAGGGGAAAATAGAAAGCAAAAAGTTTCACGATGTCTTGGATAATCCACTTTCAAGCTACTCAGGTATGTTGATGATGCATTTGTGGTTTATGATTCAAATAAGCATCCAGGAGCAACAAAGGAAATTGTCCCAAGCCCAACGATTTTTTTGCTTTAAATTGTCTTTCGTTTTCTGGTCTATACTATGCTATCCATATTTCTTTGTAATTTTTATATAATTTATCTCCTCCCCCCCCCACCCACCCACGCACACACACTAAAAACAAATTTTTTCAGAACATGGGTCTAGAACAGTAGTTTCCAACCGATTTTGGGCCATGCCCCACCTAAACATCTCTAGAATCCTGATACCCCCTCCCCCCTCTCTCGTGATATTTAAATTTTGTTATCCGAAGTGTTACATGTACTCACCTGAAGTAAGCTTAAAAGACCATTAACTTGGTATCTTTTTTGGGTCCTCTTCTAGGTATTTTTTATACTAATGAGAAATATTGTTTAAAATACATCTTTTATACACTGTATTTACATCGTCGCAATGCTAGTATGCATCTTTTAATATGACGTCATTCACGGGAAAAAATTTTTCTTTTTCAAAATTAAGGCTCTAAAGCATGGGTCGGCAACCACGGGCCGCATGCGGCCCACGAGCCGTTTTGGTGCGGCCCGTAAGATCCTCGCCGTAACGCACCTGATGGACCATATACATACCATACCAATACACAACAGTGGGAAAGGGGGTGCCATCTAGCATTTGGCCATCTAGGCATTCTTAAAACAGTCCGCAAACGCCATCTAATATAGCTAGTTTAATGTTAAACCATCCAGACCAATTAGTTTGGTATTTTATCATTTTGTTTTTGAGTAAACCTACCTCAAAGTTTGGGAAATACCCTTCAAAAAATATTTTGCCTTTCGATTTTCTTTGTTTATTCTTTTTAGTTCAGTAAAATTTAAGGCTTGTGGTACCAAATGAAAGCCAAATTGTCTGGTCATGTTATTTGGTCATCTTGTAGCAAAATATTCAGAAAAAAAACGCTGGATTTTGTAGATGGGTGTTATCTGGTATATAGTGGAAAAGGAAAAAAAGAAGCACACTGCGACATGTCCCAGTACGCACCAGATGACTCCCATCTACAAAATAGAGGGTAATTTTGTTTCTTCTAAAGGTAATTTTCTTCAAAAGGGTTTAAGTACATCCAGGTTGTCTAAGAAGTATAGATACAATGACTCAGGAACAAAATAAGGTATTAAGTTCTAACTTTCAGGGAAACTAGAAGGGTAGCAAAACTAATGCCTGTGTCACATCATAGTCACATCTGTCGATAAAATCAAAATTACGCACGACTACAGCGCCAATTATGTTCGCCGTTCGTAATTTCTTGAGTTGAACTTTGTTCAACTTTCAAGCATAAATTTCTTGACTGACCAATCAGAGTCAAGATTCAAGGCATACTTATTAAAACTAGAAAAGATGGAAACTTAGAACAGTGGTTCTTCTATCTGTGAGAGGAATCTGACAAAAGTTAAAAAGATGTAGTGTAAGTAGAGAACAGTGGAAGACAAATTAGTGTTGGTGGAAACTCTTTAAACTAATTTCTTGCAATTTAAACTTACGCTTTTAAATAAAGTGTGACGCTAAAATCAAGAAAAATGCCACATCGTTCATGAAATTCAGGTATTTTTATCGACAGATGTGACTATGATGGGGCTCACACATAAATCAAAAGGTGAAATACATATCCAGATTGTCAAAAGGGATTATGCGCAATATCTCTGGAAAAAAAGTTGGAACTTTCAGAGCATATCAATGGGGATGTTGAACTAAATCAAGAGACACTACGTCCATCCAAGTTTCGGCTATGATAATTAAAAGTGCGACTTATGCTATTTTGTAACTTTATCAGGAGAGCCAACAAAACGGAAAAAAGTTTGTTGGCCGTGCTTGATCTCAAGGATGAGGCTAATGGGAATAAAGGGAAAATATTCTAAATCAACCTTTTATGCTCTTTTCAGTAGTATAAAATAAATCCAAATATTCTGAGCTAATTCAAAATTATTCCAATTTATGGCGTATGTCTCCTTTTTCCTTGACAAAAGAAGGAGACAAATGCCAGGTCCCCTGTTATTGCTCCATAAGATAATCCTCTTCTGTCATTCTGAGTTGCAACAAGACCTGATAAAAAAGAGACATGCGTCAGTTAGAGGCATATGTCTCTTTTTATCTTCTTAAGGGTACCAGATAAGACAAGTCTGACTGTACCATTCGATTCCTCGTGCTTAATTTACCCATGACACGTACATAACTCATCTTAACCAAAATGGCACATGTCGCACTTGCAAAATGGCACAGCTATTATGTCATAAGGGTTTATTACAACATCTTAGGAACAGATAAAGGTATTAAGTTGAAACTTCAGGACTTGTTGAGGTGAATTTATAACTAAATATGGATGTTAAAATGGCCTGTCTGCAATACATCTGGGATGGCTCAGGGCATTAAAGTGACTCTATCATGGGATATTGAAGTGTGTATTGAACAAAATCAAAATACACTATGCATGCAGGTTGTCAGAAGGGTATTTGAGCAATATCTGAGGAACAGCTGAAAGCAATAAATTGAACCTTTGAGGGCTACTACAACTACTACTTATCCAGTTAGAACTACTGCTATTGTGACTTTTTCAAACTGTAATTGATTTTAACTGTTTGAATTTGTGACTACTTACAACAGCAAATACTTGTGACTGTGACTGACTGCAATCCCAACTACTTGTAACCACAATTGCCAGTGCATGTGACTTTGACTGCATCAACTACTTTGACCTACTTTGATCAACTTAATGTTGTAGGTATACTTTAATCATTAGAATATACCTACAATACCACATTAAGTTGTAATAACATGGGAAAAAAGTGCGGCCCGCGTAATGTCCCCACGTAAAATTTTGGCCCTGTTATAACAAAAGGTTGCCGACCCATGCTCTAAAGTATAGTCAGCCAAAGCATGCACTTCCTGCCCATGACCTACCAAAATATTGCTACGTAGGTCCCACTAGTGGGGCCTACGACCCACGTTGGGAATAACAAATGTAGATAGAATATGCATATTTCATTCTTCTTAGGTCCTGGGCAACCTCGTGGGAGTTTTGGGGCTACTCCTGCTAGCTCATAAGTAAAAACTTGGTACTCTACTCCATCTGGTGCAGTGATAATCGAACTCTCTTAGCATTAACAAACTACTATATCCATCGTTTTAGTTGCCTGTCTAGTGGAGGATGGGTATGAAGAGATCCTTCAAGAGCAATTATTGCTAGACGGTTCAACTCTATTTGCTTGACTTTGCTGAGCCAGAGCAGCTGTTGCTTCTTGATTTCGTTGCAAATGGTTTCACTCGTCTGGACCGTTTGTGGTACTTCCAGATTTGTGATGTAGTCAGTGTCTTTGATCCTAGGGATGTAGTGGAGGCATCGCATCTCAAATGCTAGAAGTTTTCTTTCTTCTTCGGTTTTGAGTGTCCATGTTCTACAACTACGTATGATTATGGAAATAATTAAAATGTAGAATATGTGCGTTTTGGGTTTGTTGGATAGATGGTTACTTTTCCTGAGATTGCCAAGTCTTTGGGAGCTGGAGCTAGGACTGTGCAAGTCGTCGTTTTATATCAATATATGCCACATATCAGGGGGGATTAGGATGCAAAGGTACAAAAGGTGATCAGCCATGTATCTACCATATCTACTTATATGTATATCTACTAATTAATAAATTGGCATTTTATGAACCGATTCTGCTTTTCTCTTTTATTTTGAAAACTGTTATTATAATTCCCTTATAAAACTGATGAAAACATTATTGTCCACAGTTTTTCACAAAATATGCCCCCCCTCTCCCCAATTTTTAACATAAGGATTTCGTAAATAATGATAATAAGAGCCACAATTTACTTCTGATAGTATTAGATGACGCTCTAATGTGTTGATGGACTGTTAACAAAGCATATTTTGATCAGTCAAAATTTTCTAGGAGCACAATCTGCATAAACATAGTGGGACCAGGCACAAATACCTCACCCAGCATCCTTAGATATTTTGTGGGATATACATTTAACCGACGGGTCCCCTTCCCTTGCAATAATTTTCTTGCAATAATAAATAGAAAATTCAATAGGATACCAACTTTCGGTTTCTTTTAAAACTACATGGATGTTGAGTTCGAATTTAATACCTGATATTGGCCAACACAACTTCGAGGCAGCGATTTGGTTTGTTAGTTATTTGACCACAAATATCCAAGTTTTAGAACAAGTTTATCTTCTTCTTTTTTTGTTACAATTTGAATTAAAACGTATTTTTAAAGAAAATTAAATTAATGAGAATTAGTTTTAACAATATCTTGTTGGAATTCCTTGTCCATTTAAACTGGGAAGTGGAATATTTTATGGAAAGTTTGATGTGTGACTGTAAATCACACGACTGTTGGGATAGAAATGTTGCGTGTTGATCTCCAGTATTTTGTAAAAAAAAAATTTTGATTCAAAATATTTGCGTGCAAAATGACGATAAAAATCCTGTAGATATGAGACTGACTATCTTTTTTTTAAGGTTTTTTTTTTAATAATAATAATTATTATTTATAATTATTGAAATCCTCCTGTTTCTTCAAAGGCTTTCAACGACTGTCTGTTTTTTATTGAAGACCTAATAACCTATAAATAGACTCATAATGTTGTTGTAATTATGAAAGAGAAATCCAGCTTTATTCCCACGGAATATCTAAGAGTGCGTTTAAAACTTCCATCCCGTTTTTCCCTGCAGTCGGCTCTTCATCCTTCCCAATATAATTGCATTAACTCTCGTGTGAGGCCAAACTCTTCGATTCCCTTTAATATGTTTGTGATTCTCCAGTACCGCGTTCTTGTTAAGAAAGGGACTAGGCAGTGAGCTATCACTTCCCCAGCCCTGTTCAATTATATTGGCGTTCATATGCAGGCAAAGTGTCTTCCTTCATGCATTTTTGGGAGAATTAATATTCATTTTATTTGTTATGCTGATGAAATCCTAAATCTCAGCCACACGATCCAGTGCACTGAGCATAATTTCAAAATCCTCAAAGATGAACATTCAAAAATTGGTCTGTGTTTTAATCCTGAGAAATCCAAAGTAATCCTTTTCAATTGGCGAAATCCCTCTACTTCTCTTATAAATATGGACGGTTCTCTTGTTAAACCCTCAGACCATATTACATAGCTGGGCCTCCCAATTGGCACATCTATAGGCCACACACGTCGTTTGCTGATTTCTCACGTTGAGCGTAAAATTAGCATTTCTTACGCTGTAATCGTAAAAAGCAAACTACGTTTCAACCGTTACATTCTAGCATCCATTTACAACGCCACAGCCCTTCTCATCTGCTTTACAGTGCTTCTTTCTGGAGATTCTTTACAGTTACAGATAAAAAGCACCTACGATCAATCTTCTTCACATTTGCTAAATATCTTCTACATTTGCCCCCTTGGACAAGAAACCGTAAAATTATTCATTTGTATAAGCTATCTGACCCTAATATTAGCATTAATAAATCTCTGTCCCGTTTTCAAAGTAAGTTTAATCATCCATGGTCAACAATTTGTTCACAATAGTTTTTTTTTTGTATTAATGTAATGCATGTAATTTAATATTAGTATTAACAAATCTCTCTCCCGTTTTAAAAGAAACTTTTATCATCCTTTCGTTAGCATCATTGTTCGTATTAATGTAATGAAGAGTTTTTTTTGTCATGTATTTGAAATTTCAATGTGTGTTTGTGTCCTTCTTTTTCTTCTTCTTTTTTTCTTTTTGTTTTCTTTAGTGATTACTCCGTCTACTGTACCTTTTGTACCTTTTTTTGACGGGCAATAAATGAATAATAATAATAATATTGGACAATTCATGGGGATGTTTGTGTGTGCAGCATTTATGGGAAATTCAAGTTCCAAAAAAGCATTTTTAGACCCAAAAATGTGTTATTTTGCTTAAATTTATAAAAGATGGTTTTCTACCTGTTGTCTATAAAGAAAAAAAAACACGAAGAGTGCTTAAATGGCGTTAATTGGTGTCTCGTAGTATAGCGTCTCTGATATTGACATGTTGAAATGTTCTGCTTATCAAGCAATTTCGATGATAAACGCACAGGCTTTTAATCAGAATATTGGTTGAATTCAACATCAAATAAAACAGCGCATAGGGTGTTTTGGGGCTTGGTGACAAAAAGTAGCCCACGCATAAAATATCAAGGAGATATGGTATATCCCTTATTTAGGTTCTTCGAGGCATCTTATTTATTTTTAGGGTTCCCCAGCAGTAAGTTTTGCTATCATTAATAGGAAAGAAGTTTGATGTAGTGAAGATCTAAAAGGTTAAATAGCCTAGGCAAGTGGTGTTTTGCAGTTGAAAAAGTTTGGAAGATAAATCTTAGAACAAAGACTAGGATGCTGGAACTTACTGTGGTGACTTGTTAAGTATGATCCTGAAACAGCGTCTCTGTTTCAGGATCGTCTCTTTGTTTGTGACGTCTATATGTGTGTCGTCTCTGTGAATGTGTCGTCTTTGTTTGTGTTTCGTCTCTATGTGTGTCTCGTCTCTCTGGACGATTTTTGGAAATCGAAAGAATGTGGCATTTTTCTTGAATCGAAGTCGCTATCAAAACTGAAACAGTTTCTGATTCCATCCTCCGTGATTTCTTGTTACTCGAGTAGATAAAAATTATGTCTTCAATTTCTGTTTGTCATTTAAACACTTAAATACCTTTACTTGGACTTTCAGCAAGTCTCTGCCTGAGGGCATGCACTAATTTTCTTATGATAATAATAGTTAATGTCCTTCTCTTGGATGAGGTCAGCATTGCAAAAATGATAATTATACCTTGTATTTGTCGGTTTCTACAATGCAGAAAAAATTAAGGGTTGTTGTTGACATTTGGTGCATTTGTTTTATTAGTTTTTAAGACTCGGACACTATTTAAATTGACCCTCCATTTTTTTTTTTTTGAATATAGGGTTGTATTTATTGCGTACTAAATATCTGAACCACAAGTGAAATCAGGATGATTCTCAACTTTTTTTGAACTCTTTTGAAATAGATGTTGAAGCTACCAATGTTAGCGTGCTTACAAAGCACGTTAGCCAGGCACGGACACATTTTTTTTTTTTTTTTGTTTTTTTTTTGTTGTTTTTTTTTTTGGGGGGGGGGGGTCAAAGTTTCAAGAACAGTTACCCTTCACGCTTCTTTTGACATTTTATAGAGTGAGTTAAGATTTTGTTATCATTGCGCTGTTTTTAGTATGCTTTGGTGCTTAAAAATTTTGCATAGTGCATAATTCACATATAAGCTAAACAAGCTATAGCATAGGGTTCCCACTTTTTACCCCCCCCCCCCGGTGAAAAAATAGAGAGCTCATTTTCTATATTTTCAATTCAAAATAACTATACAGGTTTGCATGAACATATTTTTTTCTCGTTAAGCATTGGTCCCCACTTTCTTAGGAGCCACCCTGAATAGAGATACCGTAGAAAATAAAGAGCCCATGTTCTACATTTTCAGACCAAACCAACAGTAGACTTTGTATGATAACAGTTTTGTAAATAAACATTGGTAAAGTTGTTCTAAGTAAGTGTAAAGGATAAAACATTGGATTTATTCTTAAAATAATGGCTGCAGCAGTAACTGCAACCTGGTAAAGACCAAACTACAGCCCATAGTCGCAAAAATTGAAAGAAACGGTTTTTTAAGGGAACTATTTGTTAATAAATATTAACATAAATGTGTGATTACGAGGAGAAACTTTTGGTAATTTTCAAAAAAGGTCTGCAAACCCTCTTAATGAAATAAAAAGTACACATTTTAAATACGACCTTGGTTCTTTTTTCCCTCAATAGTTAGGAATTTGTACCCGTATCCTTATAACCAGCGACAGTAGCTGATAAATAATAAAAAAGAGAAAGTTTATTGACTTGCTTTTGCTAGTTAATCACTCGGTTTGACCTCTTCAATTGTCTTTTTTGTCCCTAGTTACTCTCCTTTTTCTCTCTAAAATATAAGTTAGCTCATTTGAATCACATCTGAATAGGGTATTTTGGATTAATCCATATAATACATGCGCATTGGCTGAATAGATGGCAATGACATGTCTAAGATTGGCTCCAATGACCCTATCCTCCTTTTTTGGTAAGACATTGTGGAAAGGTCATAAAACAGTATGAGAATGGAATATTTTTTTCTTTTTCTTCCAATAAAGATTTTTTTTTCTAATAGATTTAAAGCAATTCTTGTTCCTGAACCGTCACACCAATAAGAAAAAATCTATACTCTGCGTAAATGGATACAAGCTATTCAAGATTTTAATGTTTTGATTTGAAATTCTTTTTAGGTTTGGTTTTCGCTAAATTTGTTTTTAATTGTTGTAAAAGTCGCTTTATTAAACTTATATAATCAATAAATCATATAATCTTACAAAATCAATAAACGAGGAAAATCGTATTTTAGTTGGAGAGGGTTTTCTCCTCCTTATGTATACTTCTGTATCTCAAAGAACAGCTCAGACTTCTTGGTCATTTCTGTGCACCTGTTTCTATTCGTGGAATCTAGATTTGTGACTACTGCTCTCCTAGCTTTACATAAAGTAGGAATACAAAAATTTTTGCCAATATTGACCCAGAGAACCTCCGTCAAGAGATTTTTGGAATATTTTCTCTAATATTGCTAAATTACTTTTACAAACATTGGTCCATAGTCATTGCTAAGTGGGTTGAGGGGATTTATATCCCCCTCAGTCTAGTCCACAATGTCTTTCAGTCTGATCTCTCCAAACCAATATCTTTAGAAACCTGTAGTTTATTTGAAAAACATGTATTACTATTTACACTATAGCATACGCTAATGTTAGATACAGTATTTAAAATCATGGTTGCAGCAACCTAGCAAAGCGTGAACCACAATCAATTGCGGATGAAATTTAAAAGCGGGCTCATACACTAATGGTGGCCCATTTTGTCAAAAATTAGGCACATCAGGTTTAGTTATACAGTGGTTATTCCTGCTGGAATTCCCACAGAAATCCTCAGGAGCTTGATTAAAAACGATGTTTTCTCATTCCCTTACTTAAGCATTTCTAATCTTCAACTAATAAATTACTAGGATACATAGGATAAATAATTGCCATTCTTATTTCTAAAAACAGAACAAGTAATAAGTTCCTCTGTGTAGAATTATGGTTTTCATGTATTTACAACAAAATACTTATGTATTAAATGAGGATACCCATCTAGGTTCCGTGTTTAGACCAATTAAAGTTGACCCAAACAGATGGCAAGTTAAGTGCTATTTTGTGGGGTTTATGATCAAGTCTCTTTTAGCATAGGATATAGAGTAATAAGCCAAGTGTAAATCAACATCAACGAATATGTCAACCTATAAATACACAAAATAGTTAAAATTCACGATTTTGGAAGAACAGTAAAAAAAATAAGAATAAACGTGAAAGTTTTAATGCCAAGCTGGCAAGCCATACCAAAAAAAATTGAAATGACTAAGAAACGAGACTTTAGACCAGTGAAATTGAAGAATCAATATTTCACCTGCATAAGTAGCAACTTACCCTCAGTGCTAATAAGAAAGACTGGTGTAGGAGAACTGAAAAAAAATACACCGAACAACTGAAGGATGTGGACTTAAAAATAATCAAACCAAGAGAAATAAAATAATAAAGCAACAAAGAACTAAAAGGAAATTAAAAATAATACGGAGATAGAAAATCCAACAATACAATTGAGTTGCTTATTTCGGAATCAGCGTAATCTTTTAATATTATAAAATATATGAATTTTTTTCCTATCCAGGTTAATATATTGGCAGAAGAAGATTGCTGTTTTTTGCCCACATAAATTTGCAAAAAAGAGAACTGCAAAAAGAAATCTAACCAGTTCTAGTGCCATCTGTTATATCATTTATATAGTAGATGGCGTGTTACAATTAAGAGCCCCATACCATAGCTGCAGTAACTAGACCAGATCATTGCCGCTTCTGAATTAGTTCCGCTCCACCATTTCTTCTATATCATTCGGAATTGCGATGTTTGGAATAGATTTTTCGAGTTGTAACAAATAATGACAAAATATTTCAGGTTTTATTAGATGATTAATAGTAAAATGTTTTTAACAAGAGATATTGATGTGAAAACGAGGGACCAATAGGAATTCATATGAATGGCTGCTCTGAGCTAGAGTAAGGTCAATTTCAGCCTTTAATTACTGCCATATTACTTTAATTATTACCACAAAAAAAGCTCAATGAAACCAGTGTTGTGTTCAGCAAAAACTATTTTCTTATTTTTCTGTTTATAGTGATCAGAAGTTACAATTTTTATTAACGCTAATGAATAATCCAATTGGCTAGATATACATGAATTAACTGAAAAGCTTTATATGTCAATATGAAGTAACTAAATAACATTTGCACGGGATTCTGACTAATGGACAATTCTTCTGGGCTTGGTATGTTTTGTTGAGCTGAAAAACCTCTTCCTAGCTAATTTATCTATTATGGGTTGCCTCCCCGTAGTAGCATAATATTTGTAGGCATGAATATATAATGAGTCGGAGGTAAAAGGCTTGAGACTGTCTGTGCAGGATTTCGACTCTTTTTGATAGAAGAGCATCGCCAAGTGCTGAAAACCATGTTGTGACAAAGATGGGCCCAGGATTGCACAAAGCCTCCATTCATGGAGGTCCCAGGGACTTCTTGCTGTTTGGTTCTAAGCCGGCTTAAGCACTTCGGTGTAAACCTAAAAAGACAAGTTGATCCCCGTCCTGCAATGGTATCCGGGATCACTGCTTTTACTGAAGCCACAATAATTTCAATGATTTAGAGAACATGAAAATTGGAACTTGCAACGTTACGACTTTTAAAAAAGACTATCTTATCGACATTTTGACTGACGAATTCAGACGATTCGAACTGGATTTATCAGGAGTTTCAGAAACTCATATCCCAGGGGTAGGAAGCATGAAATTAGGTGATATAGAATTTGTTTACTCAGGCAGGAAGGATGGGGTACATAGACAGGGAATAGGGCTCATGAGGAATAAGGAAGCTGCTAAGTCTTGTTCAGGCTGGGAAGGTATTAATAATAGAATACTAATTGTTCATTTTCATAACTAGAAAGTTCAGGGTATCAGTTATAGTAGTATACGCCCCTGTAGAACCAACTGACGGAAATACTAGGGACTCAGATGAATTTTACTTACAGTTACAGGAGCAAATAGACAGGGTCCCAGGTAGAAATATGTTGTTATTACTGGGAGATTTTAATGCTCAGGTTAGTAGAAATAGGGATAGATGATATCCCAGCCTAGGTAAATTTGGTGTAGGAAAAGAAAACAGTAATGGATACAGACTTTTGCAATTTTGTAGGTATAACAATCTAGTTATAACAAATGCTGAGTTTGGTCATAAAATGGCTCAGAAGTTAGCATTGTATTCAAGTGATGGTAAGACAGCTAACCTTATGTTATTGCAAACCGAAGTCTAGCAGGATCAATTCAAGATATTAGGGTATACAGGAATGCCGTTCTTGATGTTAAAAGTAAAGATCGCCAACTATTAATGACAAGGGTTAAAAGCTGAAATTTTGGAAAGGTAACTACCTTCAGGGAAATAATGACGCTGGTACACCCCAGGATGAGAATTTGAGAGAAACTTTCCAGGAACAGTTGAATACTAAACTTCAGAGTTTTAAATTTGATAATGTGGAAGATGGTTGGAATAATGTTAGCAAAATATTTTGTGAAGTTGATGAAGGTGTCTTAAGGAAGAAAGCTAGGACTGCAGCTAAGAATAATTGTGAAACAGCTCTATGCTTATCAGATAGTCTAAAGGACATGGGTAAGAATTAACCTGGAGGTAGATCATATAAAAACGACAGGGGTATAGGGCCAATAGCGACATTATTAAATAATGATCCCAGGAGGTACGATGTGGAAACTCTGGGTAGGATTACCATGAATCTGGAAACTGCAGAGCAAGGACGTAAAGTAAACATTTTGCATAAGAATATTAACAGCTTGAGAGGAAGCCACCGATGTAGAATAGTCCTTGTTAATGATAAGACCGGGGTCACAACTACTAATAAGAGAAAAACAAGAGCGATATGGGCTAACTCTTTTGAGAACTTGCTTAACCGAGATAGAGTTGCAGGAACAAATATAGAGGAAAATGAAAAGTTTGTGATGGAAGATTTGTTTTCTGAGGAGGAATTAGCAACAGTACTAAAAGGATTAAAGAATAATAAGGCTCCAGGTGCTGATAGGGTGGTAAATGAATTTCTTAAATATGGTGGCTCTGAAGTTAGAAATAGGTTATTGAAAATTATGAATATGATTTTTGAAAAAGGGGAAGTACTTAACGATTTTAGGAACAACTTAATTAAAGCACTTTATAAAAAACTTGATTAAGAATGATTGTGGTAATTATTAAGCCATTTGTCTGATCTCTGCAGGTAGCAAATTACTTAGTAATACGAAATCTCTTAGTCTGAAAAAGATTGTAAACAATGTTGAAAGAAATGAGCTGTGCGGTTTTAGAACCGGTAGAGGATGTGGCGACCAAATTTTCACTCTTAGGCTAATAATTGAGAAGGCCTGAGTTTTCAAACACCTTTGGTCATCAGTTTTATAGATTATGAGCAAGCGTTCGATTCTGTTGATAGAAGAGCTTTGGTAAAGGTTTTATCCCTTTATGGCATACCAGACAAATACATCAAAGTGATTAGTGCTATGTACGAGCATAACACTGCTGCGGTTAAGGTAGGAAGTGAGGTTAGCAGCTGATTCTGTATTAAATCAGGAGTTAAGCAAGGTTGTGTTTTATCCTCCTTTACATGGATCATTTTGACGACTTTGTATTAAGGAGCACAGGAAAGACAATGGGAGACCAAGGAATCAAATAGGGAGGAAAAACTCTCCTGGACTTAGATTATGCTGATGATTTAAGCATCCGAGATGATAGTGTGAGTAAAACGAATGAACTTTTAGATGTTTTGCAAGCTCAGGATGCTAGAATAGTTTTGAAAATTAATATTAAGAAGACCAAGTCACCAAGGTTAGGAGTAAGTGAAGATGAAAAGCTGACGTTTGGTAATGAAAAGATTGATAAGGGGGGCATCTTCACTTACATTGTTAGTATTATTAGTAATGATGGCGGGAGCTGTCAAGATGTTAAATATAGAATAGCCAAGGCTCAGGGTGTTTTTCACAGTTAAAAAAAGTCTGGAAGAATACGAAGATAAGTCTGCAAACCAAGATTAGAATATTAGAAGCTACAGTGAGGACAGTGGTCAAATATGGCTCGCTCGCTGAAGCATGGACGCTCCTAAAAGCGGATGAAGATTTGCTAGATGTTTTCCAGAGAAATTGCTTAAGGATTGTTCTGGGTACCCGACTGACTGACCGTATTTCAAACAATAGGCTATACGAAAAATGGGGTTCAATACCGCTCTCTAGGGCTATAATGAAAGAAAGGTTGAGGTGGCTAGGGCACGTTGTGCGGACGAAGGATGATAAATTGGCGAAGATTGTTCTTTTCGGCCAACCATCTAGGGCTAAACGGAAAGCAGGTCGTCCCCGTCTCGGGTGGGAGGACATCATAAAGAAACATTTAATGGAAATAGGAACTTCGGGGGCGGGTGTAAAGAGGGAGACTTTGAATAGATTAGGATGGAGGAGGAGCTTGCGTAGCTGTGTTAGCCTCAGGTGGCTTGGTGCTGCAGTGAGCTGTTAGTAGTGGTAGTAGTAGTAAATAACTTAATATATCAATATTAAGATACAAATATAAATAATATCTTATTAATCAATAACCAAAAAATAGTTTTTAAGCTGCAGGTATTTGAAAATGCAACTTCTTTTTTTTTAATACGTTTTTTCCTAATGTAGGTTTTCTGTTTTTGCTCTAGAAAGTGAAGAAAAACATTACTTAATCAACCCTTGGAGTTTCTACATCTGTATCAAGAATAATTTGTTTTTTCTTTTAGTAATTTAAAGATTCGCATTATAATTTATTCTGCCTGATTTGAAGTTGAACATGTCTTGAACGGTTAATGTGTCCGAGAAAAAAAACAGAATATCATAATTAGTATTAGCTAAGCAGGCTTAGAAAAGGTGGGGGGGGGGGATTTTACAAATTATGCCAATTTCATCTTTAACTATTTCCCTATGTATTAAAACGTTTCATTATAGTTAAATTTGAGCTTTGTATGATGTTTACTTTTAGATTCTGAGGAACTCTGTGTAGTCTGTCAAGTTTGGGCAGACAATGAACCACTGGCACTACCAGTTACAACGTCATATAAACCCTTTAACGGCAGACAAAACAGACGGAATTGGAATGAGTGGATCAAGTTACCAGTAAAATATTGTGATTTACCTTTCACCTCCCAGCTTTGTCTGACCATATATGAATGTTCTGAGCCTGGAAATTACTCTCCAGTTGGTGGCACTACATTACCACTCTTTGGGAAGCTGAGTGTCTTCAGACAGGGGTTGTACGATTTGAGAGTGTGGCGCAATGAACCAGCTGATGGTTTTGCTGAGTCAAAAACGCCTGGCAGACCAAAGGATACTGAAAGCTTCACTATGGAGAGATTAGCTGGACTAACGAGGAAACATCGCGAAGGAATGTTACCTCATTCTGATTGGTTAGATCGTGTTGCTTTCCGGGAAATGGAGGAGTTGAATGAAAAGGAGAAAAGGATGATGGACTTCCTCTACCTAGCCATTGAGCTACCTCGTATCGAGTTGAACAACCTTGAATACTCCATCATGTATTATGAAAAACCCGGTGATGACTGTATAATTAAGCCTCTCAAACTTAAAGAATACGTAGTTCTTCCAGACCCTGACTTAAATCAAGAAAACCTTGTGGAAAAGAAGCATCATTGCCTTGCCCGCAGTGCTCGGAGTGGGCAATCAGATAAATTTCTAAAGCCTGATGCGGCTACGCGTGACTTTTTAACGAGAATTGTTGAATCACCGCCAACAAGGACTTTATCTAGTGACGAACAGGACGTCGTTTGGCGATTTCGCTTTCATTTAATGTCTCATAAGAAAGCTTTGGCAAAGTTTCTTCAATGTGTGAATTGGGACTCACCATCAGAGGTCAGGCAAGCTGTGGACTTGATGAAAGACTGGAGTCCCTTGGAGCCTGAAGATGCTCTAGAACTATTTAGCCCAAGGTAAGGACATTTTCTACTTTCTTTTTTGAAATTCTTTGAAGGTTGTCGTCTTTTTTGAGAATTACTACCTAAGTAATATAACAGGATTGCTCTTTTTTTTTCTTTTTTTTTTCTTAATAAAATCTCTATTTACTAGGTTTAGAAATAGCCATATTTCATCATAAAAATAGCCTTTTCTCTCTCTCTCTGTCTCTCTCTCTCTCTCTCTCTCTCTCTCTCTCTCTCTCTCTCTCTCTCTCTCTCTCTCTCTCTCTCTCTCTCTCTCTCTCTCTCTCTCTCTCTCTCTCTCTCTCTCTTTCTCTCTCTCTCTCTCACCGAAGAATTACCTTTAACACATCCTATAAATGAAATGCTAGTATCAAAATAAAGAAATAACAAAGAGTAGACTCACTCCTTTTTTGTATATTTTTGTATTGTGATTGCCTAGTTTCGGCTGATAATTTTAAAACTAGTTTATTTCATGGGGGAGGGGTGGGTCAGTATTTACAAGGTCACAAGCTAAAATGATTTTAGCTGGAATAAATTTATCAGAATCTCTTAAGCAAATAAGATCATTTGCTAAATTGTTAATAGATAAATATCTACGAGACGGGGATGGGTGCCTTTTCATTTTGAGCAAATGAGTATTTTATATAAAATCATAAGCTTTTTATAGACTCCCTGAAAAAAGCCTTTAAGTATGAGCTGCAAAAAAGTCTTAATAAAAAAATGCTTTGATATTTGTCGTGGCCATCCTTCGATGTGTTTTGTCCTGCACAGATGCTCATAATTTTAATGGTCCTAGAATGTCGACTCAAGACGAACACGGAAATAGCTACAATAGAAAATTCAAGGTGATGAAAATTGAATGTCTAAGAGAAACTAATAAAAATTAATATATTTGCAAATAGGAGTTTATTGGTGAAAGATTCGGTCAAACAATGACGAACCTCCTTGTAGAGCAGTGTTTTAAATGAATATATTTAAGAAGAGTAGAACTGGAAATAATCATTTGCCCGCGAAAATGAAGAGACTCTCCTCCCTGCCTCCTCATCCTAAACTGAGCTTTGTTATATATTGGTAAGCACATAGTTGCCAAATAAACAATTTAATGCTTCGAATCGGAAATCAGTTTTCTCTTTGCTCTTTTTCTTTTATTTTTCCTTTTTTTTGCTATTAGTTTTTTACTTGATAGTTTTTTTAATATCTTCTTAGAAACACCTCTGTTTTTGATTTACTCCTTTACTAATATTTCTTTATTAAAATTGCTTTAATCCGTAGCCATAGAATTGTGTTTATGTTAATTCTCCCGGAATTCGGAAAACAAACTAATTATGGTTTTCAGGTACAAACATTCCGTGGTCCGAAAGTATGCTGTTTCTCGGATAACCAAAGCATCTGATGAAGACATTCAGCTTTATCTTTTGCAGTTGGTTCAAGCGCTCAAATATGAGGGTATGAACCATTCTGTCGAGCCTGAGACATTGTCTATACCTCTCACTGATGGCTCTCAGGTACCTTCATAGTATCTTAATTCATCATCTTCTTTTATTTCCCCTTCAATCTTTTATACAGGTTTGTTTTGACAGTGGTAGATATTAAACAAAAAGAACTCAAGCCTTGGAAGGAGATTGATGACATATTTTGTAGGGTCCACCTTCACAAGACGTGGAATATAATATCAGAGTTTTTGAAGTAACATTCAATAAATATTTTCTTATTTTGAATTTGTACAAAAATAGGGCTAATTTCTTCCGAAAACTCGTCTTTTTTTCTTGTCGAAAAGTGTTTCTGTCAAAATTTGCAAGCATTTGAAACTTGATAATAACAAGCTTACATAAGTGTTCATCTGTATAGGCCAAAATCAGAATATCCCTTTGGATAAACGTATCCAAAAAACAATCATTTAGCAAAGATTCGTTTTCCAAAAGCGCGAATTTGCCTCGGAGAATCTTCGAAAGAATTATCTTTTGACTGTCCTGTCATCCCCATAGTGGGTGTGCTGGGGACGGGTTCAAAATTGAACATGTTAGAAGTCGCTATAAAAGGTACATATTTGGAAATTACATGAAAAACAGAGCATAATTTGTATATTTAAAGATTCTTCTTAGGCTAGACGGGACAAAAACCGCCAAAAGGCTTAATTTGAAAGGCCTTTCTCTCAGATAAATTGTTCGATGTAAGTACCCTTTGTATTTTCGTAGAAAAAGGAAGCATACCATATTAAGCAATCAGCTTGAAGCAAAATAAAACTGCATGAAGGAAAATATGTCATTAAACTTTCCCCTAGGGCCAATTAACACCTTTAAAAACAATTCTCATCCAACCCAATATTTAGCAGTGCCACGATATTTGAGATACCCTACATACAGTATATTTTCGGTTTAGGTTTCTTTATTCACAAACAGGAAAACATTTTTTGCTATTTACAATGCTGTAATTTTGAGAAAACTGACATTTTACTAGCATGCAGCCATAAGATATTAGCCAGTTTCTTCAATTAATACAATATTAAATAACAAATAAATGGAAAAGAGGAACAAAATAGCCAAACAAAAAACTAGACTTTCAATCTCCCCTTAAAACGCTACTTTCCTGCCACCTCACCTCCCATCCTCCCTGCCACCCCACCTCGTTACACATTCAAATGATCTGTCAAAGAAGCCATCTTCACTTCCCCTTCCCCCCTCTTTCTACCAACAAAAACAAATTACCCATCTATTAATAAATATATTTACTTTTTTCTTAAAATTTTTCTTACAAAAAAGTTTTATTTTTTTTGTTAAACTCTTCTACTTTTTTATTACAATCCAAAAGATATTCAGCCGCCCTGGTGCTCTTCTGTAAAACATTCCACACAAAAGTTCCAAGAGACTGCAATCTGAATCCGGATCGTATGCTGCTCCCATGCTCAACTGCCAAATTACATAACCCGCTAATAAATACAGAGTACAAAGAAAAAAGAAAGGAAAAAACCCAAAACAACACAAATACGAAAACTCTACAATTGAACGAAAAGGCGGATGAGCCCGCGGTGCGGCCCAAGCTTGTCAGTGGCTGACTTTAGCAACTAAAATCAAATTGACTTTAGCAATTTGAAGTAACTCAATCTTATTTGTCACATCAGATGCGCTACAATTATGAATAAGTTTTCGGTTCCAAGTACTTGAAGGCAAATAAAGAAGAAACTCAATATATCGAAAGCACTACGAGTGCAGGTGCCTAACATCCTTTTAGCGGATTGAAAACACCAACAGCAAAAGTACAGCATGATCACGAAAAGTTGAATATAACTTATATAAAGCTTTCCGTTTAAATTGGGCCCTATTTGCTACAATTTTAGAATATCCAACCCGATTTTTTTTTCTAGAATCATCTACAAGCTTATTGCGCATACTCGTAATGCTGGAGCATACAGAAATACAAAGCCATTTCAAAGAACAAACAATAGGAATAGTGAAATCAGAACATTTAAGCGGGAATGACGACGCGCGGGAGTTAAAACATAAATATTCGCATTTACCGGTTTTTAAAGTCAAAGACAATGATGATTTCGATCGGCTAATCAATAAAATGTCGTCAGCGTAAGCTAAATATGAAATGCGTATTCTCAGCATAAAGACAGAACGAATAATATCATTCTCATTAATTTCTGCGTTAAAATTCATTTAAACAAAATTCAGCACAGGGGAAATTATCCGTTCACCTTGATTGTCCGTTTCTCGCATAGCTAAGCTCATAATATCATATTAACGCACTCTAGAGTCCGCTAGTGAGAATTACTGTAGATGACGCTGTTTCGCTTCCAAGTAAGCAACGTACATTAGTAATGATCTACTAAAAACACTTGGGACTAGATTATTTGTAAACTAGAAAACGAAAAACGCTGCTTAATAATCACGTAGTTCACCAACATTGGGGAAACCAAAGACTTAAGACAAGCACATGTATCCTTCACTTCTTGAACATGCTTACCTATTATCCTTACTGGTTTGTTTTCCAGAATGTGTACTCTTTTGAACTTACCGTAAAAATTGCTGCTCCGAGTGAGATAGCTATGAAACATATGTGGGTGAATAATTGAATCATTAGTTGAATTCGCTATGACTGGAAAATGTTGCATCTTCACATCATTCCAACTTCTCTGGATATTTTGGAAGAATTGGTGTCACTATGCTATTTTTATGTCTGTCTCCATGACAGATTAGAATCAATAAAAAAAAACCTAAGTATCGTAAGCAATTCATTTGCAGAGTAAACTAAGGTTCATAATAAATTTCAGCCTTCTCAACACTTCATTAGCTTTTGGTACAAGTTTATTTATAAAATTCGCGTATATTGTTAATGTTGTGTCATCAGCAAAAGAAGTATCATAAATATCTAGAAGTTAAATTGATTACTAACTAATGTCCGAAGTTATAAGACGTTGTGTTTTTTTCTGGTAGGCCTCATCTTGTAGACATACTATTAAATAATACTTTTTATCACTTCCTTGCACAGTAGAACCTGTGTAATCAAAAATCCTAGACAGACTTTCAAAATCATTGTTTGAACTTTGGGTTCTGGAGACTGAAAGTTTTCGAAATTTCTTTGAGATTTGGGTTATCGAGATCCCATTGTGGACAATATTCCAAGTAGATATCCCATGCTCGCCTCCTTCTTCAATATATTCGCCTCACATACAATGGTAGTCTTAAAAGTCATATTTGCACTTATGAGGGGGTGAGGTAGGGTAAATAAAATTTCTATTCCTATAAAGTTCGTCCAAATAACCTTCCTTCCCCGAATAATTGAGAAAGTGTGACCTAAAATAAGCTTTATCGTGTTTTTTACTCCTCCCCTCCCCGAGGAGTAGCCTAAGCCCATGCGAACTTATGCTCACAAGAAACCGAAATTTGGAGCAAGTTCATATAGAACATTCCCAATTCAGCACTGTCATGAGGATCAACTCCTGTTTGAACACATCTGCTTTTGCATTTATTGCATAAGAATCACATTCACCGATATTTTACGCGTTATCCTTCGTTAATATACGAGTTAATTTGGCTAGGTCATGGAGACAATTTTGCACAAAATTCACGTCTGCGTGAGAGTTATGATACCAGTAATAATCTGGATGCAGCTTTAAAGCAGATAAGCAAATAGTGTATGTATTAGCTATCAAAACATATAGGGCAGAATGTCTGTTTGTTCACCCCAATAGCTTTAAGGTAACATCAGTATGTCAATATTAAAAAAAAAAAAAAATAGATGGGCTGGTAGGTTTTATATTAGGGAGTTCACTAAGGGAATAGATTCTTTTTTTCTCTCTCTCTGTCTTTCTCTCTTCCTCTATCTATCTCTCTCTTTCTCTGTCTTCTTATTGGGTTTAATTTACCGCTTTTTGTTTAGTTTTTAAAAAAGGATTGGCCATCGTTCACGATTTTAAAAGGATATAGAAATAGTGGTGTTGCTTTCAGGTTCTTCTTGTGTTCAAAATGTCAATATAAAATCAACCTGTTTTGTACACAATTTCATGGTAGTGATAGAGCAAAATTGTTTGAACCTCTAAATCTAAATATCCACAGAAACGATACTTTTCTGCTTATTGTTTTCCACCTTGCTTGCTAGTAACTTGAGTGTAGCAAATAACCTCAAAGCCATTTTTTTTGCTTGCAAAGGTTTCGTCAGCGTATCAACAGATACGCGAGTTGTCAGTACGTAGATTAGACACGCTAGCGCTCATTTGAGTGAATCACAATTTCTAGCTAATCAGAAAAGTCTATATGAAGTCTGATTGGCTCATATTGGTGCTAGATAAATCTCGTATTATTAGAATGTTACCTTGAATCAGCCTTTAAAATGTTATTTCTGTCGCCGCTAGTCAATCTGGCTTGTCTTTATGCTGAAAAATCGTGAAAGCTTCAATTATGCAAAAATGGCTTCCATTTTTTGCTGTTTATCTGTTTATACTTTGTAGTTCTTTTGGATGAACAAAGTGTTCAATAGGGCAAATGCTTATTTGAAGGTGAAATTAAAAATTAAAGCAAATATGTAACAAAATACACTAATCAATTTGACGAAGCGAATTTAAAGACCGCCATGTTAAGTCTGTAGGGTTTTTTTTTTTATAATATCTTCTGTTTCTTTTAGGCTGATAATGAATCTTCGGAACCAGAAGATGAACCTGATCTAGAAGCATCTCAGACATTAAGTGACATCATTGATGAAGAAATCCAAGCTCTCGACATCGTATCGGCTCAAGGATTTGAAAGCTCTGTTGATTTAGCTACGTTTTTGATTAACCGTGCCTGTGGAAACATTGTACTGGCGAATTATTTCAACTGGTACCTTGCCTCCGAGTGTGAAGAAGCAGACAAGAGCGCAAAACATGATAGTAAGACGAGGAACGTATATCTAGCAGTTCGTGACAGGTTTTTGAAGCAGTTGCAAACTAGTGGTAGGCGATCAAAGCAGCTAAGAAAAGTATTAAAACGACAACAAATTGTTTGGGAAAGGATAACAGGACTTCTAAAGACGGTGCATAGAGAAGCAGCTAACAGGAAGAAAAAGATTGAGCGACTGCAGACGCTTCTTGAAGATAAAGATTTTCAAAAAGCTTGTGGAAGTGAGACAGAACCATTAGTGTTCCCTCTCGAACCTCGGGTACGAATTTCAGGGCTAGATGCCTCAAAGGGCAACCTTTTCAAGTCGAACTTGATGCCGGCTTTTTTATCATTTAAGACGGAAAATAATAAAACATTTCCTGCCATTTTTAAGATTGGTGACGACCTGAGACAAGATCAACTTGTTGTACAGATTATAGCTTTAATGGACAAATTGTTAAAGCGCGAAAATTTAGATTTAAAACTTACGCCATATCGTGTTCTCGCTATGCCGAATAAAACTGGTTTTGTTGAGTTTATTGATTCCGTTCCTGTTGCGGAAGTTCTAGAAAAAGACGGCTCTATATTAGAGTTTTTTAAAAAGTTTCATCCCGATGAAAAAGCTCCATTTGGAGTTGCACCAGAAGTTATGGATTCATATATAAGAAGTTGTGCTGGGTACTGTGTCATAACTTACTTACTTGGTGTTGGAGATAGACATTTAGACAACTTGATGCTTACCAATTCTGGTAGAATTTTTCATATTGATTTTGGGTATATTCTTGGACGTGACCCAAAACCTTTACCTCCCCCTATGAAACTTACAAAGGAAATGATAGAAGCCATGGGCGGCGTTCAATCAGAACATTATCAAAAATTCCGAAAATTATGCTACACCACGTTTCTTCATCTACGGAGGCATTCAAATTTAGTCCTAAATTTGTTTTCTCTGATGGTTGATGCCACCATTCCTGATATAGCCTTAGAGCCTGATAAAACAGTGAAAAAAGTGCAAGATAAATTTAGGCTTGAAATGACTGACGAAGAGGCAGTTGTTTACATGCAAAATATGATTGATATATCTGCAACTGCTGTAATGGCGGCGCTAGTAGATCAGCTCCACAAACTTGCTCAAGCCTGGAGGAAATAGTTTTGTGTCGTTTTGATGATAGTGATGAATTGGGGTCCTGTTTGAGAAGTAGTTGAATTGGATTTTTCTATACAATTGTTCAAGAGTTCTGTTATAACTGAATAAACCGTGCCTAGAAAATATACAAGCATTGATAAATTAATAATAAGTTGAGTGGGTCTTGCTAAAAATTTTCACCTTTAATAATTACCAGTCCCTTATATTGGCATTGCCTCTAGATTCTCAGGCTGGACAGCTTTTATGCTTAGTGGAGATCCGTCAGATTCTACAACGTCAACTGAAAATAATCAAATGGCTTGCCCTTTGTTGTACAGCGATATTGATCCGGGGTGTTTAACTAGGCTTCATAAATAGGTATAATATGATAATCATAGTTTATTGAAGGCTGAAGACAAAATATTACCGAACTTGAAACAAATGGCGAGAAAAGCAGTCGGGCTCTGGTGAAACTAATAACGAATCCGACACTTATCTACTGAGCTTCGTATCAGAATTAGGTAATTCACTTGTTACATATATACAGTCGTGTATAGCCAGTGGCTATATTCACGAGAACAAACACGAAAATGAACAAAACAAACATTAACAGTCAACAAATTCAAACCACTGTCTTCCGTGCCTCCACACCTTTCTCTATAAAGCTTCCTACCGCCATAATTAGGTCTCTAGAAGGTCTCTAGCTTCCTACCACCATAATTATGTCTCTAGCTTCTAAGATGCTGGAACTGAGAGCAGTGGTAAATCCCCTTGGCAAAATTTTGTTCTTGAATTCACCAAACTTTGGCCATTGCTCAGAAAATGTTCCAATCCATTCCCATACTCCCCACGATGTTATATGTGATATATGCTTGATGGGCTTTTAATGTCTCTTTCACAAACCCTGGAGCTCCATAGACGGTGCTTCTGTATTTTATTTATGATTAAAGCAACAGATGGTATGAAACGCCCAAAATAAGACGAGCATAACAAGTTGATCAGTTCTATCGGTAAATTTTAACGTTCTGATTCCAACAATTTTAAATTCAATTTGATGATCAAAATAAAGCCATATATTTATCTTGATTATTTCACATTCATCAAAACTTGCCATAAAAATGCAGTTTTTAGTGGAAAAATCGATTTCTTTTTTATTTTTTTTTTTTTTTTTTTTAATTAAAAAAAATTAATTACAAATGGCACTAGATCTAGTAATTTTCTTTAAATTAGGCCGTTGAAAAACTCTACGATGTTCCAGTGCCAAGCTATCTGTGGAAAAGAAAAAAAAAGATGCCGTTTAGGCAGAATGCTGTAGTAGCTGCCACTTTCCTTGATTTTCAAACCAATATATTTCCCTATTTCTTCAAGCCAAGGGAAAGTAAGATGGGACATAGCTTGTCCCATCGCACCTGCTGCTACCATGTCTATACTTTTAATTATAGCATTAAAAGCATTTATAAATAAACTTACTTGCCAACATTGCCAAAGCTAATATTTATAAAAACTATGTCAGTTAAAGAAAAGCATTTAATATAGAAAAGGTTTTTCTATGAAAAATAAGAGCAAATTTATAACGCGAATAGGGTTGAAATTAGTTTATGTGATATTTCAAACTTAAAACTGACAAAATTAAAATAAACAATGAAACTAGATTTAAACGGCCATGAATTATCTTGTATAATGTTGGGTTTGGTGCACCTTGACTCCCCCCCTCTCCAAAAAAGCCAAAGAATCATTGGAACATTGCTGGAAAAAGCTGTTTTCTACGGTACTCTTTTTCATTGTAAAATGAAAACAAAAAAGGTCAAATACTGCTCGAATTTCCATGAAGTTTTCCTGACGATAAGTATTGTAGCTTTCAACTTAGTTTTAAATTAGTTTATTAAGTAATATATTTTCATCGACTGTCTTTCTTTTAAATTTGTCTCTTTCAAAACATTTAGAAAATTAATCGGTTAAGCTAATCTTTCAGTTTAAGCTAGTCCAGTTTTCGGTAAAACAAACCTGATAACTTAAACGTTTGAAAATTTTAAAATCTTTTTGACTTAAGTCTGATTTCTTGATTCATAGTAATTTCTGATTGATTTTTACATTGGAAGAGGCCTAATTTTTGCATGTTTTAGATTTTAGCTGTCTTTTCTCGAAGGAAAACCAAAGGGTTCCAGTGATTGGCCCAAAAATAAATTTTATCAGGCATAAGAACAAATTATTTTACCCCCCCCCAAAAAAAAAAAAAAATTAAAAGGAGCCTATTTTGTGTAAAATAAAGTAAAAGGCCATTTTTTCCTTTTTTGTTTTCATTGCCTATGCTTGCATTAACACGGAAAAGAATAGAGAAAAGGAATTAATATCCCCTTCAGAACCATAGATACAATGTTTTTTTTTGTTACTAAATCAAAACTGGGGGGAATATATAGTAACACTACTACAAAGCTATGGCAATTAGGGATCTATGGCAACGGAAATATACTCTCTTGTCATAATTCAAGCATGAATAAACAAACCAAACCTCTAATTTAAAATTTACTGAACTGTTAAATGTATGTTGCTATGGTTAAAATAATATATACAGAACTAAAAATCGGAAGTCCATGCAGAATCCTAGTAGAAACAATAGCGTTAATTTAGTAAGGAGCGTTGCTTCTCAGTGATTTAATATTACTTATTTATTCCCCCCAGCCTCACCATGCAGAACCTATGTTGTAGAAATTTGAGGGGGGGACTGATTCATTTGCAAATTAACGATCTAATGCCTCTTTTGAGTGACAAAACCTATTGGAGGCCACCCAGCCCCCTTTTCAAGTTCGTTGGGGCTCCTGAGTGTCCTTGCAGTCTAATATAGTAACAGATGAAAATCTTGAGACGGTCACTTTAATTACAATATTCAAAAGGTTGACGCAAAGAGCACCAGATGCGTGGGCCCAAAAATATGAACAGAAACCATTTTATAAAAAAGGCTTCATAGATAATTTTAGTAAAAATGTGGGGATGTAATTCTATGCCCAAATCTGGGTCCTACGCAGGTTTTCATTAATGTATCTGCAAGGCCCTGCAGACTGATATTTTAGTTTATACCAGTCGGCGTATGAAAAAAAAAAATGGGGCAAAATAATTCCACAATTTGCAAACTACGAGGTAGTTTTAATTGAGAAATGAAGCACGAGTCTGTTTTGAAGATCTATCTTTTCAGTTGGCTCCCAAGGTCCATGATTTAGTTGGCTTCTGCAGCTTGCGTCCTTAAGTGACATTTTTTTCAGAAATTGATAAATTTAATGTAGGATTACAGAACAGTTCCACTAACATTTTCAAGGTATCTAACAAGATTGAGCCCATAATAAAGAAATTACAATTTTGGGAGGGGGGGGGCTAGTTGCCCTCAATTTTTTTTTGCCACAAAAAGGACGTTAGAACTTTCAATTTCTCTTTAAATGCGCCCTCTCCCAAGCTTCTAGTGCCAGTGGTTCAGTATGATCACCCCTGGGAAGAATAAAGAAAAAATAAACACGCATCTATGATATTTCTTGCAAAAAATTCTAAACTTTTGCAGATAGGGACTTGAAACCTCTTCAGTAGTTCTCTGACATACTGGTTCTGAGGCTGAGATTTTCAATAAGATTCCTTGGCTTTTGGGGGATGCTTCTCACTTTTTTTGAAAATCAGGCAAATTTTCTCTGGCTCTCAGCTTTTAGTGGGTAACATTCTTAATGAATCTTGTGTGTTTGGAATCAGCATTAAAATTCAATTTATGATGCATCTATTGTTATCGTAATTCCGGTTTTTAGAGTTTCTGTTACTATTGGGCCGAGTCGCTCCCTACTTACAGTTTGTTACCAAGAGCTATTTGAAAGACTGTACAAGCAAAAAAAGTTAGCACCGTTGTAATTTTTCCTGAAATAATCTGCCATTGGTTAGAATGCACTAGACTGTTACAATGTTAAACAAAAGAGATAACAGTCTTATTTGGTAAAGTGAATGATTAAAGGCGACGGGCTATTCTTAGCCCTCCCATTCATGGTTCTGTTTCAACCATGCCCGATCAATCATATATGCTCTGATCCTGAGTGCCTAGGTTGAAGTTCATCATTGGGTTGACGTCTGAAGAACAAATGTGCAAACATTGAAACATACATTTTGCATCACATTAATGTGATGCAAAATTAATGTGATGTAATGTGACCTACCGACCGATAAAATTCCTGATTTGTCTTGTTGTTTAATGTGAGGGACTGTAATCCTCCAGTCAAGTACCAAGGATACCAGCAAAAACTTTCCCCCCAATTCTCAACATTCATATCCGAAAAGGGTCATATATAATTCAATGTCTGATTTGCCGCTAGACTTTTGTTGAGGTTTTAGGTGACTGTTGAACCTTTTTTGACAGAGTTAACAGAAACAGTTTTAGGGATAATTTCCCCAAGAAAATGATTCCAGATTAGAGTGCAGTGTCGAATGAAGCTATTCTTCAAATACTCTGTTCTTGGCGTGCCAACCTCAAGATAATTTGACCGAGCTGTGTGCTTTTGTGTCTGTCTTGTCTATGGGGACAATGGGGGGGGACCAATACGAGAAAGGTCTAGAGAAGAAAGTGAATTTATGTACTTATAGAAAACAGCCCTCGACGCTACATCAAACCCCTCACTAACAGACTGGGGTGAGTCGTGGGGAACAACTGTACTTGCCGTATTAGCTCTATTCTGGATCTTCTAGAGTGGTGCCAACAACGCTTTCGGAGCATCAGCATATAGCAGGCATTCGTACTCGGTGATGGGTCTTTGCAAGACTTGCAAAGTGGGATGATCGAGCTGAGCGGCAGAAGGTTTTTGCAGCGTATGGTGATGCCCATGTTTCTTTCGCAGGAGGTTCTCACCCGATCCAAGTGGGTTTTGCAAGAGAGATCTGTGGAGAAGTGGATTCTGAGGAGACGAAGCTCTTCGACTTTCTTTATAGCTTCATCCAAGAAGGTAAAGTTGGGGTGTATGCTCGGCACTTTCTATCGGGATATCATCAGCTTTTTTGTTTTGGATGCATTGAAACTAACCATCCAGGCATCGGACCACTTTTCAATTTCCAAAACATCTGTCTGGAGGGGCAGGGTGGCTTGGAATGGGTCTTCATGTTTTGGTACGACTATATGTGTCGTGGTGTCAAAGGCAAAGTGATGCAGAGGAGTTGCAAGGTTATCTCCTATGTCATTTATGTATAGAATGAAAAGCGTAGGTCCAAATATACTACCTTGGGGTACGCTTGCCTTTATTGAACAAAATTAATTAAAAAAACTTTCCGAAGAATAAGTTTTTCAAAGAAAACTAAAGGCCATTTTAAATTTAAGCTCAGCAGATTCAAATACTTGTTAAAATTGAAACTCAAAACGACTAGAAATTACTATTAAAGAATAAATGAAACCCAAAACGAACATAAATTAAATAAACAATCATGGCAAAAACATACAACAAGTAATAATATAAATGAATAAATAGATCTTCAAGCGAGTAATGCTTAAATTGAATATGAAAATGAAGCTTAAAACGAACAGAAATTAAAAAAACAATTAATACAAACAAACATACAATAGATATTAATGTAAATGAATAAATAAATCTTAAAACAAGTGAAACTTAAATTGAATATGCAAATCAAGTTTGAAACGATCAAAAGTCACTACAAACAAGAGTTTGAGTATCGCCTCCTTCTCTGACTGTAAAACTCTAAAACCTTCTGTGTCATTGGTACTTTACTTAAAACGAATTTTGGTACAAATATTTTCTTTTGTACTTAATATTGAAAATAAACATTAAAATTATGGTAAAACTTTGAACTAATGAGCATATTATTATCAATCAAAAATTCAGTTTAATTTATTATTTCTTTCTAAAGTTGTTCAAGACGAATATAGTTTCACTACAAACAAGAGTTTGGATACTGCCCCCTTTCTTAACTGTAAATAAAAACCAAAAGCCTACTGCGTTATTGACGTTTAACTAAAACGAAATATATTACAATTATTTTCTTTTCCAGTTCTTACAGCATTGAAAATAAAAATAAAATTACAGTGAAATAAATTGTTGAACTGGTGGATCTTTCAACAATCAATATCATTATACATCAAATATTCAATTTGATGTTGTTTATTCTTACCAAGACTGTTCAAGACGCATATAGTTTTCATTTAAGCGCCAATGACGCAGTAGGTCTTAGACTTTTACAATGAGAGAAGGAGGCGATACCCAAACTCTTGTTTGTAGTGATTTTTGTTCGTTTCGACCTTGATTTGCACATTCAATTTAAGTTTCACTCGGTTTAAGATTTATTAATTCCTTTACATTAATATCTATTGTATGTTTGTTTGCATTGATTGTTTATTTCATTTCTGTTCGTTTTAAGCTTGATTTTCATATTCAATATAAGCATTACTCGCTTTAAGATCTTTTTATTCATTTATATCCCCAGAAACTTGAAAATCCCCAGTTTATCTGTTGAATAAAGGCTTATTCATAACCAATAAAACGAAGCAATAATATTGGATGTAACCAAAAGCCTCATTTCACCCAGTCGATACTTTTTGTATGTTTTTTTGCTAAGATTGTTTATTTAATTTCTTTTCGTTTTGGGTTTCATTTATTATTTAATAGTAATTTCTGGTCATTTTGAATTTTAACATGTATTTTTATCTGCTGAGCTTAAGCTTAAAATGGCCTTTACCCTTCTTTGAAAAACTGATTCTTTGGAAAGTTTTTCTTAATTAATTTTTGTTCTTTTTTGATTGTAAAAATTTTCAAGTTTCTAAAAATTCTTTAGGACTATTTAAAAAAAAAAATCAAATGTTCATCAAAGTATCAAAACTGGTATCAAAGTAACAATATCAAAGTGTTAAAATGGGTCTGTGTCAATCTCAGAGTTTTTATTATCTGATCTTTGAACTATTTTTAACAAAATGGCTAAAAATCTCAAAATTTTTATCGGATGGGTTTGAGGAAAAGAGGGCTGGGGGGGGGCTAAATGCTCTTTGATCTCTTTTGACTCTTTAAAAATGAACTAGAACTTTCTATTTCCAATCAAATGAGCTCTCTCTGAAGTTAATACGAGCATCCCTTCTATAAGAACCATACATACCCCCAGAGTATAACTTACAACGCCTGTCTCTGGGTCCTGGGGGCTCTGTCGATCCCGGAGTTTTAATATCTGATGTTTGAATTATTTTTAACAAAATGGTCACCTCGAATTTTTATCGGATGGGTTTATACATCCGATAAACTGAAAGGCGTGGAGGGCGGGAGGTATTAGTTGCCCTCGATCTTTTTTACTTCGACAGAATGAGCTACAGCTTTGACCTTCCATTCAAATTAGCCCTCCCTGAAGCTTCCACAAGCTCCCCTTTAATGAGAAGCATATACAGTTTCAGGACATAGCGTAACACGCCTGTCCCCGGGCCCTGGGAAGTTGTTTCGACATCGGAGTTTTGTTATCTGACCTTTGAACTATTTTAAAAAACATGGTTATCTAAAAATTTGTATCAGATGGGTTAGGGGAAAAAAGGTTGTAAGGGGGGGCTAGTTGCCCTCGAATATCTTTCGACTTTTAAAACTTGAACTAGAACTTTCAATTTTCAATAAATGAGCCTTCTCTGAAGTTTATACGAGCATCCCTTTCATAAGAACCACATACTCCCCCGGAACAACACTTACAACGCCTACTCCCCGGGTCCGGGGGGGTTGTGTTGACACCGGAGTTTTTGTTATCAAATTTTTGAACAATTTTTAAAAAACTTGCATTCTCAAAATTTGTAGCAGATGGTTTTGGTGAAAAAGGGCGTGGGGGGGGGGCTAGTTGCTCTTAAAATTCTTGACTCTTGAAAAGCGAACTAGAACTTTCAATTTCCAATCAAATGAGCCTTTTATGAAGTTTATACGAGCATCCCTTTCATAAGAATCGTACATGCCGTTAGGGTAGAACTTACGCCTTCCCCGGGCCCTGTGGGTTTTATTGACACCGGAGTTTTTCTTATCCGACCTTTGAACTATTTTTAACAAGATATCTACCTCAAAATTTTCATCAGATGGGTTTTGAAAAAGAAGGCATGGGGGAGGGGGGCTAGTTGTCCTCGGATTTCTTTTGAATATCAAAAAGTGAGCTTGAAAGTTTAATTTCCAATCAAATGAGACCGCTCTGAAGTTTATACGAGCCTCCCTTTCATAAAAACCATATATGCCCCAGGGCATAACTTACAACGCCTGCCCCTGAGCTTTTAGTATCTGACTTTTGAACAATTTTTAACTTAATGGCTATCTCAAAATTTTTATCGGATGCATTTGGGGAAAAGGGGCATGGGGGGGGGGGGGGCTAGTTGCCTTCCAATCCCTTTTGACTCTCAAGAACTGGACTAGAACTTTCAATTTCCAATCAAATGAGCCCTCTCTGAAGTTTTACGAGCATCCCTTCCATAAGAACTATATATTCCCCCCGGGCATAAATTAAAACGCCTGCCCTCGGGCCCTGGGGGGCTGTGTCTGCCTTGGAATTTTCGTTATATGGTCTTTGAACTATTTAAAAAAAAAATGGCTATCTCAAAATTCTTATCGGATGAGTTTGATGAAAAAAGGGCGTGGGGGGCTAGGTGCCCTCCAATCTCTTTTGACTCTTAAAAAGTGAACTAGAACTTTCAATTTCCAATTATATGAGCCTTTTCTGAAGTTTGTATTAGCGCTCCTTCGATGATAACCATGTATGCCCCCAGGGCATAACTTACGATGCCTACTCCCTGACCCTTGGGGGTTGTTTTGACACCGGAGTTTTAGTTATGTAATCTTTGAACTATTTTTAACAAAATAACTATCTAAAAATTTTTATCGGATGCATTTGGGAAAAAAAGGGCGTGTGGGGCTGGTTACCCTCCAATATCTTTTGACGCTTAAAAAGTGAACTAAAACTTTCAATTTCCAATCAAATGACCCCTCCCTGAAGTTTATACGAGCATTTCTTCCATAAGAACCATATATGCCCCCAGGGACTAACTTTTAACCCTTGCCCTGAAGAATATGGGGGAAGGGTCCTGCTCAAAGATATAATTTCCAGAACTTTCAACTACGTTGAACAAAATGGGTATCTCAAAATTTTTATTAAATGTGTTTGGGGAAATGGTGAGCATGGAAGGGGTGTTAGTTGCCTTCCAGTCATTTTCGACTATTAAAAAGGGCCCTAGCCATTTAAATTTCCAACCAAACGAGCCCTTTTTGAAGTTTCTACGACAACGCTTTCTATAAAAACCTTATATGCCCCCAGGGAATAATTTACAACCCTTACCATGAGGGCTGGGGGGGGGGGTGTGTTGTCGTCCTCAAAGACCTAATTTCCCGAATTTTCAACTACGTTGAACAGCATGGCTATCTCAAAATTTTTATTGGATGTGTTTGGGGAACAGGTGGGCGTGAGAGGGGGTTAGTTGCCCTCCAATCACTTTCGACAATTAAAAAAGATAGTAGGCCTTTAAATTTGTTATTAAATGAGTCATGTTTTAAATGTCTACGACGTCGCTTCCAATATATACATGTGATGCCCCCAGTATACAATTTAGGGACCGAGCCTAGAGGACTGTGGGGGATTGTTCTGCTTAAGAGCATAATTTCTATATGGAAATCAACTATGTAGAACACAATTACTGTCTCAAAATTTTTATTGGGTGTATTTGGGGAACTGATGGGCATGGAAGGGGTTTTAGGTGCCTTCTAATCACTTTTGACCCTTAAAAAGGGCACTAGATCTCTCGATTTTCAATCGAATGAGCCCCCTTGGAAGTTTATACGACGACCCCTTCCATATGAAGTGCCTCTGGGAAAAAATTAATAAATAATAAAATATTGGAGCCGCATGGCCTTTACTATAGGCAACGCTATAGCATTGCCTCTGATGAGTGAAGAGAACCCTTCAAGAACAACCAGCAGTGGACAATCAGAAAGAATGCTGTTAATCACGTTTAACAGACGTCATCTGATACCATACGCGTTAAGTTACTTCAGTTGGCCACAATTCCATACTATATCGAAAGCCTTAGCAGTGTAGAAGAACAATAACCTGATTTCGTATCCTTTTGATAGAGGTTTGATCCTTTCCTGGTTTTGAGTCAGTAAGCAGTCAACTGTTGAACGCTTCCGGCAGAATCAATATTGGCGGTCACCTAAAAGGTCATTTGACTCCAGGTACTGATAAAGTGAATAATTGGAAACGCTTTCGTAAAATTTTCCAATGCAGGAGAGGAAGCTAGTAGGCCTACTAGCTTCCCTCTTTACACCCTCCCAGGAAGTCCCAATTTCCCTTACGTTCCAATTTCCCTAAGATGAAGTTCCGATTTCCCTAAGATGCTGATTATTTTGTCATTTTGCTTATTTAATTGGATTTGCTCTTTTATTATGGTTAAAAAAAGCGAAAGATCTCTTTAATGGTCCTATTCCAAGTGCGTTAATGTTGAGACGAAGAAGGAGATAATATCTAAATATAAACAATGTCAGTATATCTGACCCCACTGCGGTGATGGACATGGCCAAACCAAAAACCCAAACTATCATTTAGAAAAAGAAAAAAAGGGCTGAAACCGAAATAATCAGTTTAAATTAACAGTAAAAAACGAGGCAAGTTCGCGATTAGTATTTTTTTTACATAAATCAGTTAAAACTAGGCATTAAACTTTTTATTTTATTTTTTTATAGGGCAAAGGTAACTCCATGCCCCAAAGTAACATTTCTGCGATTCTAAAAAACAATTCACCTTCCAAATTCCATAACATAAGGAGAATCGTTTACTTTTAATCACGGACAGGACAATATTTGACAGTAATGAATAAATAGAAGAATTAAGCTTGGATCTTCTGAAGAGCACCCTTGGCCATCCCGCCGAAAACAGCTGCACCATCCGCGTTAAGTTCTTTGTATCCAGTGACTTCAGACCTGCACTTGTTTAACCAGTTGCGAATATGTGGGCATTTTTCAATGTGATGAGAAGCGACAGCCTAAAGAAAAAAAAAATTGAGAAACAAAACTTTTGACACTTGCTTAGTCGTGGCTTGAACAGGGTTATAATTATCTTCAAATATGATATTATGTATAGGCAGGATGCGCCACAAGCTTCTATGAATTGGGGATTTTATAAATTCCTTTTTATACACACACTTCGTAGCTTTCCATTCATGCTTTTAAACACGTAGGAAAAACATATACAACGCTGCTTGTGACACCTGTATTACTGTCCCTGTGAACTTCATCTTTGTAAAACAAACCCGTTACTTCAAGCCTAGAAATATTTTTTTCTGTGCGTTGAATCCATGAAAAACCGTAGGGAATTTTTAACAATTATTTCCTTTAAAAAAACGAACATATTTCAATTTGAAGAAAAATAAAATTGTGACGAAATAAAATGAAAAATATATGTAATAAATTCTTATAGTCTTCCAAAGCATTAAGTGCATAGAACAGTGGTTCCTAACCGAATTTGGGCCATGCCCCACCTAGACATCTCTAAAATCCTGATGCCCCCTCTCCCCTTCGTGATATTTAAATTTTGTTATTCAAAATTTAGCGGTACGGACATCAAGATCAAAAAGTAACCCGGTTGAGTAATCAAATCAGTACCACCAAGCAACAAGAACTCCAATCCTTCTTCTCCGGATTTCTCCGTTCCTTCTATGGTCTTTAAAGGTCCTTAAAGGCCAAGGAATTGTTACTTAGATTTATCAATTATTCAATTTAAAAAATAGTTCTCAAAATCAAAGTTTCTTAAGAAAAAAGGCAATTAAAACAAAAATTAAGCAAAAATAAAGTCAAGTAGTAGCATAGGCTAAACTTAAACGAACAGAAATTGCTATCAATAAAGAAATGAAAACGAAAGTGAACAGAAATGGGAATGATTAATCGAGGAAAATCAAAAGAACAGATAAATAAATTATTTAAAACATGATTAGAATTGCTACTTTTAGAATACCCATTTTTTATTTTAGGGAAAAAACTCGGCAGATTGCAAATAAGAAATTGGTAATTTTTATAACCAATTGATGTTTTAATAGACGAAAGATTGTCGATTGAAATTTTCCCACGTATTAATTGATCTTTCCCCATTTACTTTACATTTGCACTTTATTCAAACCTCTGCAGATTCATTCAAAACCAGTTAAAGCATTAAAATTTCTACTTAGGGACATTTCTTTATCTTTAAGTGCGAATTAGAAGAAAAAACAGAGATGAAAAAAAAATTGTCTTTTTAAATGGTAAAACAAAATTAAAAGTAACAACTATATTGAACTTTTATATTTACCTATATTTTTTGGTACTATCCCATTATACGGGCCTCTCTAAAAAGTCAAGTGTAAAGCATTGCACATATTAAATACGTAACATAACCTAACGTAACCTAGGTACCTTCCCCCCCAAATCCCAAAAAACCACAGTTTAATATCGTATACGCAATGAAAACCTCGCTATCATTGCCTGCTCTATAATAGTTATGACGTCAAAAACGGGTTTTATCATTGCCTAGTCTATAGCGATTAACCCGAGAGGCCCGGATAATGGGATTGTACCTATTTTTCTCTAAACGTGATTAATATAGTTATCTGCATTTATTTTTTCTTCAAATTCATGAGAAATAAAAATATTTTGTACGTTTTGAAACGAAACACCGACATAGCTTTATTCTTTTCATCATTTGAATTGCGTCAAAACTTGGGTTATCCTGCAAACAAAGCATTGTAATTAAGTAAGGGGGATGTAGGGGGGGCTCCTTTTAGGTCCATCCCGATTTTCAAGAAATGCATCTTCCAGCCAGCACATTATGAAAGCGATACTCAGAGGATTCTTTTGTGTGTACCCACTTTTATCAAAGCATAGAGACAAATAAACGAGATACCTTTATCTTTCAGCTTGCAAAAGCTTGAAGACGGTGGAAGGGAGACTTATTCATGCGTCTCACCTTTTATGCACTTATTCTGTATCCAAAATTATTTTAGTACTGAAATTGCAGTAACATCAGGTTTTATTTTAATTAGATCGATAAATTCTCTGTGTATGAAATTTTGATACGTCTAAACAGCTGTCTTCGAATAGTTGTCAATAGCATGTTGGCCCTATTTCGGCCAAAATTGTTGTTTTATGGGATAAACGACCAAAAACCGGAACTCCGCTTTTGTGTGATCTCTTTAATCTTTTGAAATAGGTACTACAGCTTAAAAATTGCTGTTCATAAAAAACTAGGCTTGCTACTTTTCCCTGTAAACAAGATCCACCAACTGAAACGTCGATTCGACACCCTATTCACCCACACTGGCTCTGGAGGATCTTTATTCTTTTTCTTTATCATAAAGACGCATCCAATGACTATCCTTTAACTGAGAAAATACAAAATTTTGCATTCTTGTTGATAGGAGCTTGAATATTCCGCTATGCGGCTTTTGGAAATATCCAAATTCGTGGCGTAAATTTCATGAAGATTATCCCCGTTTTGGAAATGTTTTGTATATTCGGTTTCAGCATAAAAAGCTGGATCTTTTATTTTTTCTTTCTTTATTTTAAACAGGGCTTAACCCTATTCATGAAATTGGCTTACGGTTTTACGCTAAAGTTTCTAAATATCATAGATGCCTAATGTGCTTTCAATAAACCATGAGCTAAACTTTAATTTAATTAGTGATGGGAGCTCAGTTCAAAAGTCAGCTTACCTCGATTGTTTCAACTGTAGCCAGCAAAGTAAAATCAGCAATTGTAAGATGGTCACCAGCAGCATATTTATGCTGGGTTAAGTAACCTTCAAGAAGCTGCAGAGCGTTATCAAGATCCTTCTTTTTTTCTTCGTCAAGAGAAGTGGCACCTTTGAACATCACAGGATACTGTAAACATATCATATACAGATCACAAATAGATACAAGTCAAGTTATAAAATCGACATTTGCTAAAAGCGATCGACCCCTAAAATATCTCAGCTCTTATTTAATTGTCATAATTGGATCACTACTTTTTGAGACTTTTTCTGACCCTTTTATTTTTTATAAGGACAGTAATAATATGACCAGCAACATGATACATTCATGATAAATACATACATATTTTTTGTAACGACAGTAATAATATGACCAGCAACATGATACATTCTCATTAACACAAATATTACAGACAGGCCTTTAAGCTGAACTTTTCCTTTGGAGGCGGGGACAAACACTACTCTTCAGTTAATCCATTTGGTATTCCATTTACTTAAAATTAAATTCTATAACAGCCACTACGAAATTCTATAGTAGAAATACTATTAAAAAATTATTGCACAACTACTTAATATTTTAATTATCAACATTTTGGTTCTTAAGCAAGAAAAACATAAAGAAAACTTCCACAAATAGTTCTGTAATCAGCCGAAAACGAAACTATGTCATTTAAAGGAAATTAATCGTAAAACATTTTTAGAGAAAGATGTTTTCTTTGATGGTTGTATCTTGAGCAACGAGGAAAAGCCCTTGATGCCCCCTTTATTATCGCCACTAGCGGGGCACTGAAATATCATGATTAAGATTAAGAATTCATTTGAAAGCTGATTTCTATATCGTACCTTTTGTAAGTACCAAAATATAATATGAAAATAAAACACAATCTTCACAAATTGCACCTTCACACACAAGATGATATAACACACGTATATGTTGACAAGAGACGCTATCTTTTAAACATATCTTTCTAAAAGTTACTTTTTTAGGGGTACGATTTCATATTTGGGTGGCACCATTGCCTGATTCCCTGAAATATTGTTTCATTCCTTAAATTTTTGGCATTTTGCTTCCCAGAGTAATTGAGTGACTCCGTTATGTAACAGTCAAAAGTGAACAATAACTACATTTTCGGAAGCGCAGCCATTCTGAACAACGTGGTTAGTTCTTAACTAGGTTCCGGCTAGGAAAAAATGAAAGGCTTTCCATGTGTATTTCATTACTACAAAGCAGCTTGAACTTCAACACTCATTCTTTTGAGTAAAGTCCTATAGTTACTATACTGTAGTAACAATTAGTAAGCAATGTACCGTTATGTTTGACGATGTTATACATGGGCGCCCATAAGCTGAATTCCAGGGGGGGGGCAAACTTTGTCTAATTGGCACTTTTAATGCTATATAATAGAAATCTCACAACAAAAATATAAAAATAAGGCAACATCATTCCGCCAGGGGGGGCAGGAGCCCCCACTTGCCCCCCCATATGGGCGCCCATGATGTTATATATCTGCAAGTGGAGCACATAGTCCCAGGGTTAAGCGTCATAAATTCTGGGAATTATTTAACGTGTACAAGACGAATAGCACTGTAAATACTAAGTGAAGAGTATTCTATTTCTTTAATCCATAATAGCATCCATAAGAGGCATATGTGTTCATTTCTAGTCGTCTTACATCTACTAAAAAGGCGAAAATAAGGGAGACGAAGGTATGATTTCTTCTGTTCCTTTTAGGCAAGAATAAAGACAAGGTAAAATATGTTACCCGCATTCTGTGCATAAGCTTTCTAAGGTACATAAATCCTTTGGTCCTTTTAAAAGAATTAATTAAAAAACTTTTTCACAAAAATAGTTTTTCAAAGAAAAGTAAAGAACTCCATTAAACAAAAAATGAGCAAAAATAAAATCAAATAATCTACCAAGCGTGAAACTACCATAAATCAGCATCGATGAATAAATGAAACCCAAAACGAACAGAAATTAAAATAAATAACCGAGTCAAAGCCAAAACGAGCAGAAATTAATATAAGTTGGGCTCAAAACCCCTATGCCTTCCCAAGGCAAAAACAAAATTTACAGTCTACTGAAAAAATATAAATGTTTTCACTTTTATAACTTTAATAAATCAAATAATATTAACATTTTGATGACTAAATATCAGTATATGTATATTAAACTGACAATGCACATTCATTTGTATTTTTCTCAGTAAAGTGCAAATTATGTTCTGTAAAACCTTATATGCCCCAGGGCATAACTTAAAACCCTTGCCCTGAGGCTGGGGGGAGGGTGCCATCCTCAAAGACCTAATTTCCAGAACTTTCTGCAACTTTGAACAGAATGGCTATCTGAAAATTTTGATTGAATGTCTTTGGGGATATGGTGGGCGTGAGAGAAGGGTTAGTTACCCTCCAATCCCTTTCAACTATTAAAAAGGGCACTAGCCCTCCCAACTTCCAATTGAATGAGCCCCTTTTGAAGTTTCTACGACAAATTTATCTATAAAAACCTTATATGCCCCCAGGGCATAAATTACAGCCTTTGCCCTGGGAGCTCCGGGGGGTTCGTTATCCCTAAATACATAATTTCCAGAACTTTCAACTACGTTGAACAAAATGGCTATCTCTAAACTTTGATTGAATGTGTTTTGGGAAATGATGGGCGTGAGAGGGGGGGGTTAATTACTTTCCGCTCACTTTCGACTATTAAAAAGGGCAATTTCAATTTCCAATCAAATGAGCCCTTTTTTGAAGTTTCTGAGACAACGCTCTCTATAAAAACCTTATATGCTCCCAGGGCATAACTTACAACCCTTGCACTGAGGGCTCTGAGGGGGTTATCATCCTAAAAACGCAATTTCCAGAACTTTCGACTAAATTGAACAAAATGGATATCTCAAATTTTGATTAGATGTGTTTGGAGAAATGGTGCACTTGCCCTTTCAATTTCCAACTGAATGAGCCCTTTTTAAAGTTTCTTCAACATCGCTTTCTATAAAAACCTTAAATACCCGCAGGACATAACTTACGGTCCTTGTCCTGAGTGCTGTGGGGGTGGAGGTGTTGTCATCCTTAAATTCCTAATTTCCAAAACTTTCAACTACGTTGAATAGAATGGGTATAAAAAAATTTTTATTGGATGTGTTTGGGAAAAGGTGGACGAGAGAGGGGGGTTAGTTGCCCTCAAATCACTTTCGAGACTATTCAAAAGAGCACTAGCCCTTGGAATTTCCAATCGAATGAGCCCTTCTTCAAGTTTCTACGACAAAGATTGCAATAAAAACTTATATGCCCAAACTTATAACCCTTGCCCTGAAGACTGTGGGGGGGGGGGGGTTCTAATCAAATGTATAATTTCCTAAACTTTAAACTGCGTGGAAAAAAATGGCTGTCTCAAAATTTCGATTGGATGTTTTTGGGGAAATGGTGGCCGTGGAAGGGGTGTTAGTTGCCTTCCAATCACTTTCGACTATTAAAAAGGGCAATCGCCATTTCAAATTTCCAATCGACTGAGCCCTTTTTGAAGTTTCTACGACAACGCGTTCTATAGAAACCTTATATGCCCCAAGGGCATAACCTACAACTCATGCTTTGAGGGCTGTTTGGGGAAAAGGTGGGCGTGAGAGGGGGGTTAGTTGCCCTCCAATCACTTTTGACTATTAAAAGGGCACTAGCCCTTTGAATTTCCAGTCGAATGAGCCTTTCTTGAAGTTTCTACAACAACTCTCTCTGTAAAAACCTTATATGCCCTCAGGTCATAATTTACAAGCCTTGCCCTGAGGGCTGTGGGGGAGTGTCCTCCTCAAAAACATAATTTCTATCTGGAACGCTGAACAAAATGGCTATCTAAAAATTTTGATTGGATGTGTTTGGGGAAAAGGTGGGCGTGAGAGGGGGATTAACTGCCCTCAAATCACTTTTGAATATTTAAAAGGGCACTAGACCTTTGAATTTCCATTTGAATGAGCCCTTTTTCAAGTTTCTAGGACAAAGATGTCAATAAAAACTTATATGCTCCCAGGGTATAACTTATAACCCTTTCCCTGAAGACTGTGGGGGGAGTGCCTTGGTCAAAGCTATAATTTCCTGAACTTTAAACGGCGTGGAACAAAAAGGCTATCTCAAAATTTTGATTGGATGAGGCTGGGGAAATAGTTGGCGTGGAAGGGGTATTAGTTGCCTTCCAATCACTTTCGACCATTAAAAACGGCATTAGCCATTTCAATTTCCAATCGAATGAGCCCTTTTTGAAGTTTCTACGACAACGCGTTCTATAAAACCTTAAATGCCCCCAGGTCATAACTTACAACCCTTACCCTGAAGGCTTTGGGGGAGTGTCCTCCTCAAAAACATAATTTCTATCTGGGACGTTGAACAAAATGGCTATCTAAAAATTTTGATTGGATGTGTTTGGGGAAAAGGTGGGCGTGAGAGGGGGTTAGCTGCCCTCAAATCACTTTCGAATATTGAAAAGAGCACAAGACCTTTGAATTTCCAACTGAATGAGCACTTTTTTCAAGTTTCTAGGACAAAGATGTCAATAAAAACTTATATGCCCCCAGGGCATAACTTATAACTCTTTCCCTGAAGACTGTGGGGGGAGTGTCCTGGTCAAAGGTATAATTTCCTGAACTTTAAACTGCGTGGAACAAAAAGGCTATCTCAAAATTTTGATTGGATGAGTTTGGGAAAATGATTGGCGTGGAAGGGGTGTTAGTTGCCTTCCAATCACTTTTGACTATTAAAAAGGACATTAGCCATTTCAATGTCCAATCGAATGATCCCTTTTTGAAGTTTCTACGACAACGCGTTCTATAAAACCTTAAATGCCCCCAGGTCATAACTTACAACCCTTACCCTGAAGGCTTTGGGGGAGTGTCCTCCTCAAAAACATAATTTCTATCTGGGACGTTGAACAAAATGGCTATCTAAAAATTTTGATTGGATGTGTTTCGGGAAATGGTGGGCGTGGAAGGGGTGTTTGTTGCCTTCCAATCACTCTCGACTTAAAAAGGGCACAAGCCACTCCGATTTCCAATTGAATGAGCCCTTTTTGAAGTTACTACGACACCCTTCTTCGATATGAAGTGCCCTGGTCTAAAGGGAAAAAAAAAAATAAAAAATACATTGTGCCAACATCGTTCTTATATGCCCCCAGGGCATAACTTACAACCCTTGCCCTGAGGGTTGTGGGGGAGTGTCCTCCGCAAAAACAAATTTTTTATCTGGAAGTCAACTACGCTGAACAAAATGGCTATCTCAAAATTTTAATTGGATGTGTTTCGGGAAATGGTGTGCGTGGAAGGGGGGTTAGTTGCCTTCCAATCACTTTCGACTATTAAAAAGGACATTAGCCATTTCAATTTCCAATCGAATGAGTCCTTTTTGAAGTTTCTACGACAACACTTTCTATAAAAACCTTATATGCCCCCAGGGCACAACTTCCAACCCTTGTCCTGAAGGCTGTGGGGGAGTGTTCTCCTCAAAAACATAATTTCTATCTGAAAAGCAACTACGCTGAACAAATGCCCATCTTATAATTTTTATTGGATGTGTTTGCGGAAATTGTGGGCATGGAAGGGTTGTTAGTTGCCTTCCAATCACTTTCGACTAAAAAAGGGCACAAGCCACTCCGATTTCCAATTGAATGAGCCCTTTTAGAGACTATTAAAAAGGGCACTAGCTCTTTTAATTTCCAATCGATGAGTCCTTTTTGAAGGTTCTACTACAGCGCCTTATATAAAAATCTTATTTGCCCCCACGGGCATAACTTACAAACCTTGCCCTTCGGGCTCCGGGGGAGTGTTCTCCTCAAAAATCTAATTTATATCTGGGACGTTGAACAAAATGGCTATCTAAAAATTTTGATTGGATGTGTTTGGGGAAAAGGTGGGCGTGAGAGGGGGGTTAGCTGCCCTCAAATCACTTTCGAATATTGAAAAGGGCACTAGACCTTTGAATTTCCAATTGAATGAGCACTTTTTTCAAATTTCTGGGACAAATATTTCAATAAAAACTTATATGCCCCCAGGGCATAACTTATAACTCTTACCCTGAAGACTGTGGGGGGAGTGTCCTGGTCAAAGGTATAATTTCCTGAACTTTAAACTGCGTGGAACAAAAAGGCTATCTCAAAATTTTGATTGGATGAGTTTGGGGAAATGGTAGGCGTGGAAGGGGTGTTAGTTGCCTTCCAATCACTTTCGACTATTAAAAAGGGCACAAGCCACTCCAATTTCCAATTGAATGAGCCCTTTTTGAAATTTCTACGACAACTTCTTCGATACGAAGTGCCCTGGTCTAAAGGAAAAAAATTATAAATAATACATTGGGCCAACATCGTTCTTATATGCCCCCAGGGCATATACCTCCTCAAAAACATATTTTCTATCTGGAAATCAACTACGCTCAACAAAATGGTTATCTCAAAATTTTGATTGGCTGTGTTTGAGGGAATGATGGGCAGGGGGGGCTAGTTGCCCTCCAATCACTTTCGACTATTGAAAAGGGCACTAGCCGCTCCAATTTCCAATCGAATGAGCCATTTTCGAAGTTTCTACGACAACTTTCGATACGAAGTGCCCTGGTCTATGACCAAGAAATAAACAATGCATTGTGCCCACATCGTTCTTTACTTAGGCAGCGCTATTGCGCTGCCTATGATTGAGACAAGACTTAAGCAGCTTTATCCACTATTATCGAGTACTTTTTATTCCTTAACAAGGCCACCATCTCTTTAGTTTTTGGTATTTGAGCAGTGGCTGAGCATGTGGGTGAATTCTATTAAAACTTTCAGGTTAAAAAAATAATATTTCTGAAAATATTACAAATTTCACTGAAAAAGCAAAAACGAAGAAAAATTCGCAACAGAAAGGTTAAAGAGTCAGACTGCTTACATAGTATTCACCAAACTTCTGGTAGAGAGTGCCCATATCAAAGTAGAGCCTATTATCGACAATGGCGCGAGCCTTTGGGTCCTTAGGGTAGAGAGTGTCGTTCTTGGCGTATTGGTTGGCCAAGTATTGAAGAATGGCTCTAGACTCCCATAAATAAAATCCATTGTCATCAATAGTTGGGATGGTATGCTGAAAAAATAGGAAACTTATCATAATGCTAGGGATTATTTTAAACCTCCAATTGGCTATGAAGGAAAGACGGGGGAAAATAAAAATGTTATTTTATATGAAGGACAATCAGGGTTACTTGTCATCAATAGTAGGAATGGTATGCTTAAAAAATGGGAAACTTATCATAATACTAGGGATTTTTTCAATTTCCAATTGGCTATGAAGGAAAGACGGGGGAAAATAAAAATGCTATTTTATAGTAAGGACAATCAGGGTTACTTGTCATCAATAGTAGGGATGGTATGCTTAAAAAATGGGAAACTTATCATAATGCTAGGGATTTTTTTAATTTCCAATTGGCTATGAAGGAAAGACGGGGGAAAATAAAAATGTTATTTTATAGTAAGGACAATCAGGGTTACTTACCGATACTTAACGTCTATTTAATGTTTTGGTAGAAGGGTACCGCGTCACTTATTTGTTAGCTTCGTCACCAGGGATGTTTCTGCTTCTTTGCTGCCAGAGGCACTAATGTCTGGTTTGATTACATTCTATTAACGTTTCGTTTAAAGAACATTCATTTTTCTTGCATTTTCCGTTGACTGACAGGGACGTTCCTCTTAAGTCACAGTATAAAGATATAGCAGTAAGTTTACCGCAGATAATTTCTGGCTCGGTCCGGGTTTTTATATTGGGTGAGATAGGGAAAGATCATACTGCCTATAATTTATATACTGTGTCTTAAGTTGACAGAGCAACTGTGTTAAATTAAAGAATCGAGGTTTAACTGTATGAAGAATGAAACATCGCCCTAGTAATCAAAGAAAAAAAGGATGGAATCAGACATGTGGGCAAAGGGAGGATTCGGGTTCGTACCCCCCCCCCCCTTAATCATGAGATTCTTACGAATTGTTCTATAATGTATCGTATTTTTATATAATTTGTCATTTACGCCCTGCTTTCTAAGTTAACCCCTACCCCCGCCAAAAAAACGCACAAGTGCATGGATGGGTGCAGAAATGTCCTTCAAATATTTTTAGCTTCAGTATGGGACTGAATAGAGCCAATGAACACTATGTCCAGGAACGTATGCGGGATTTTTTTCGGGGGGGGGGGGAATAATATAAAAAAAACATTTTCTTGATAATTTGAATTAAGTGTCATAAAACTTGGGAGAGTTTTGGACTTGAACGGGTGGGCTCAGAGCCCCCTGCGTATGTGTGCCCCTCCCCTTGCTTAAGATTACACAGATAGGGCCCAGTTTAAAAAGAAAAACGGATGATATACTCTTCAAAATTGTAAAACAAGGGAGGGATAGGTCCAAAGTTGCCTATACCTGCGTAAGTGGGAGACAACATAAGAAATAAATAATTAACAATAAAATACCTGCGGATTCATTTTAAGGTATTCTGGTTTCATGTGTTCTCCTTTCATTAGATCGGTTAGCTTCAGGTTTAGATGAACATCCAGAGCTTTGGCCAACATCATTATTGAGCGGCATGGTGCACTCAAGGGCATGTAGTAAAGATCGATGCTTGGCATTATGTAATCTTGAAAATAAAAGTAACATTTTATTGAATTGAGCATACAATTTATTCATATGACATAGCTTTTTTCCAAAACTTACCACGTTTTGGAAAGAATATGCACGGATGTGGAATATCCATTACTACTATTACAACTAATACTAGGAACTGACTGAAGCACCAAGCAAACTGAGGCTAACAGAGCTGCTCACGCTCCTTCTCCATCCCAATATATTCGAAACTTCCCTCTTTACACCCGCCCAAGAAGTCTCAGTTTTCTTTAAATTCTTTCTTAAGTCCCCTTCGGACCCTAATTGGGGACGACCTGCTTTTGTTTGGTCCTAGATGATTGGCCAAATAGATGATTTTCCGCAATGTATCATCCTTCGTCCGCAGAACGTGTCCTAGTCATCTCAACACCTCTCTCTTTATAGCCTTAGAAAGCGAGATAGAACCAATTTCCTACAGTTTGCTGTTTGAAATACCGCCAGTTTATGACGGTCATGGTAATTTAAACTAGCAATCTTATTTCCGCAAGCTGGCAGAGAATTATTACTAACAATCGGTACTAAGAAAATTTTAAGAAAGCTTTCGAAGGATTTTAACTGTAAGATTCAAAATTCATGAGGTATAAAAATATAGCGGTCTATTTCATTATTTAAAAATAATTGCAAACGATTTATGCGTTTAATAATTTACTTTTGGAGCATCAAACGTTAAATCTGTTTTACATTCCAATGTTTGATTTTTAGTTTTGCGGCATAGCATTTATTCCCGGGACCTGTTATGAAACTTATGGTGTTAAAAACGTGTTGCTTACAATAGGGGGAAGGGAAAATGTCTTAAGTGTGCATTTCAGACCCCAGCCTTTAGTCTCGAACACCCACACATGTTCATGACCAGGGACTGAAAGGCAGCACCTGCCCCCAGTGCTTTGACTTCTCTTTTAAAAAATATCCGCCAAGGTCCATTGAAATCAGTGGATTTTCGCTAGACTCAAAGAAAATATTAGTAGAAAAAATCAGTGAACATTTTCTAGAGGTGGTCTTGGATATGCTCTGAGAACCAGATAAATTGTCGTTCTGATCGGCTTTAATAAACGGAATACGCCAGTTGGTTCTATTTACGGCAAACTCGCGACCCTGTTGAAATCGGGGCATTGACACAACAAAATCTATTAAACTGTCGAATTTCAGCATGAATAGGGAATTTTCAGAATTTCCAATTTTATTTTTATAAACTCTGGATGGAGAAGCAGGACAAATGAGTTTTTTTAGAGAATTTAGAATATTGAAAATTCTAAATTCTAGGACAAATTAGAAGATTTAGAATATTGCTCGTATTCCTTCTCATGTTTATGACCCGTACACGCAACCTATACAAGAACCGACGCTGCGTAAGAAAATGTAGCACTTAATTTACATTTTGATTTTGCTCTTGATCTTAATTTTAAAAAACTGTTTAATTTAATCATGGTTGCATCAGCAGCCCCAACCTAGTAAAGATCGAGCCACAGTCCATAGAAGCCGAAGTGAAAAGATTGTTTTTATAAAATAAATTGTTTAGTGACAATTATCTCCCATGTAGGACTATTTGAAAATAGTAATAACTAAAGGTCTACAATTCAATATAAGAGCCGCAACTGTTTTACCCAAATCCAAGTTAAAGCTGAAGCGAAGTTTTCTGGGATTCATTTGCAAAAATGATACCAGTTGCTAAATCATGAAATGCGGTTCTGACTTTGAAAAAAATCGGTCACTATAGAAACACTGACTGTCTACTTAAAGCTCAACAATTTACTAGATATTGCTCTTCGTTCTCGGTGCGAACAAAAAGCTCCTCCCACTTATTTGTGCACTTATTGGTTGAGCCGGCCAAATGGTTTTGTCAGTACTTGTTCCGTAGGTGATTATTCTTTGTCTACCCGTGAAAAGATCTAATGCTGATTATGTTTATAGGTTCTCTGGAACATTCGCACCTCGGTCCGAGTTTTTATAATGGGTGAGATAGGGAAAGATTATACTGCTAATTATATAAACTGTGATTTAAACGATTGTTTTGGGGTTTAAGGGAGGAAAAGGTACCTAGGTTAGGTTAGCTTAGATTGCGTATTTAACATATGCTATGCTTTACCCCCCCCCCCCCCTAATGTGCAAATATATAGCCCAAACTTGTTTATAAACTTTAAAGTATTCATCCTATTTTATTTTATTTCATTAGCATTAACCAAACTTGACTTTTTAGAAGTGTCCGTATAATGCACCAGTACCTTAATTTTTGATTGATTTTCTGGAATTCCGTAAGCATACACAGCAGCGCATCATTTCCGCCATTAAACAGATCTCTCATTAGAATTGCCAAGCAGTGGCGGATCTAGGGGAGGGGCAAGGGCGCGCGCCCCCTAACGTAGTCTAAAGTAGGGTAATTTAATGCGTTTGCGTTAAATAAACTTGCTTCTAACGCAAGTTTATCAGATCAACCTATTTCGCGCCCCCCCCTAAAAAAATCCACCCCTATTGCCAAGTCATTGCATCTAAAAGAAACTGTCCCAATCCATCCAAAATTCTGCATCGTGGGAATACGTGGGCAAATTCGTAATCTATTCGGAAAATAAATACCCCTTCAATTTGTTAAAATTCGTAGACAGCAAATCCAAATTCCGATATATTTGATTGATAAATTTAACTTGATAAATTTCACCAAAACTCTCATAACACTTCTATAGAAAAATAAAGTACTCGATGCACTTGTACCAGCACCCCAATGTTGAACCTTTTGGTCTTATATTTTAATCATTAAATCTCTATAAAAAAAATATCCTCACTTTCCTTGGGGCCATTAATCCATATTTAGGAGAAACAACTAAATTCAAGAAACTCCACCATTGTGAACTGTGGTTACGGTACTCTTGCATTATACGGGCCTCTCGGGTTAACTACTATAGAGTAGGCAATGATAAAACTCGTTTTTAACATGTTTACCGCTATAGACTAGGCAATGATAGCATGGGGTAAATTTTTACAAAATCATATTATTGACTTATGAATAAAGTAAACATTCCACTCGTGCCCTTTTTTATGCTCTTTCCAAATATAATAATAATTTTTGTCGGAAATGAATTTTACCCCCACCCCTTATATATACCACTTCAGGGTATATATTTGCACATTAGGGGGGTGGGGGTGAATTTTATTTCTGATGTAAATGGGAGGTAAAATTTACCCCCCCCCTAATGTGCAAATATATACCCTGAATTGGTATATATAGGGTGGGGGTAAAGGTCATTTCCGACAAAAATGATTATTATATTTGGAAAGAGCATAAAAAAGGCATCAAGTTGTATGTTCACTTTATTCGTAAGTCAATAATATGATTTGGTAAAAATTTATCTAGCGGGGTTTTCATTGCGTATACGATATTCAAACTGTGGTTTTTTGGGGTTTAGGGAGGGGGAGGTACCGAGGTTAGTTTACATATTTATTCTATCCAATGCTTTATCCCCCCTCCCCCTAGTGGGCAAATATATAGCCCAAATTTGTTTTTAAACTGTTATATATTCATCCTATTTTATTTTATTTCATTAGCATTAAACAAACTTGAATTTTTAGAATGGCCCGCATAATGCAAGAGTACCGAGGTTACTAAGTAGAAACGCACGGATGTATTCATTTATCTAACTTCTTCAAACCACGACCAGAAAAAAATTATTGTAAAAATTTTAATAACTGATTTTTAGCCAACTAATTTCAGACTTTACTTAAAAGGTATAATTCAGGTGCTAATTACCATACATTTAGCTCTAACCATTCGGCTATGAATATCCAGGCATCTAAAAAAAGAAATTAATTTAAAGGAAACTATCAATACTTTTTGGGGCAATCATCTGATTTGCAAAGCAAACCCCTTGTCCAATTAATTTCAAAGGTCATATCCGGTGAGAACATGCTACATTTTGACGGAGAGAGCATTGTTAAATTGCTTAAACTGTGTATGCAAGTCGAATTTAAAAGGATTGGCCGAACAAACTCCACGTAATTTGCCGACCAAGACCAAAAGTGAAAAATAAATTAAAGAATATAAAAAATTATGTATCTAGCAGGGCCATATGTACGATTTTCCGGGGATTTTTTACAAAAAAAAATCGCGGTGGGGGGGGGTAAAAATCTTTTAAAAACGCATCAAAAAGTTATTTATACTCATTTTTGTTACGTTTTTACGAGTCGGAAAAACAATTTTTTTATAAGCCCCCCCCTGGATACGTTGTTGCTTTCTAGTCTAGGCATTTGTTCGATCAGTCGAACGTGTCTAATCATCTGCCTTGTTCATTTAGAATTTGGGGCTTATTTATACGGAGTTAAATCGTGAGGACCATTCTCAGCGACATTTAAGTAGCACCCTATTTATAATGAAATTTATCTGATTGACATTGGCTGGTTTTGACTAGTTAAGATATTATCATTTTGATATATAATTGTTAGTTTTTTTGGTATTTGTGCATTATATGGTAAACACCGCTATAGACTGTACAAGGAAACTAGACAGGAAACCCGCCAAACGGATTATTTGCAAACGACAAATGGAATGCAAAGCGCGATTTGTTATTGCGTTTACAATATTTAAACTGTTGATTTTGGGGTTTAGGGGGGGTACCTAGGTGAGGTTACGTATTTAATATATGCTATGCTTTACCCCCTCCCCCCTAATGTGCAAATATATAGCCCAAATTTCTTTCTAAACTATTTTATATTCATCCTATTTTATTTTTTTATTAGCATTAATCAAACTTGACTTCTTTCGTGTGTACCATTTAATGCGCAAGCACCGTTTTTTCAATGCAGCTAAAAATAGACAAGAAAGCTCTTTGGTTGGCTGATCTTAGTTAAATTAAAAAAAAAAAACGTTCAAATAAATTGAACATCGTTGATGTCACAAGGTAATCCAGGATACCAACCAGACCTTTCTATGAATGGCTCCGGCGTTAGTCAGGTCTTACTGTGAACTAACCTAGCTAATCAGACAAGTACGCTGAATTTTGTTTTGTCAGGGGCACGATTTTGAAAAAGCATCCAAATAGCAAATTATGTGTTCAAGTAAATCTATTGGGATTTCCGATTATTTTACAAGAAATTATCGGGAAAATCTCAAGCCTCTTCCCCAATAGTGAAATATCAAGATCTATAATTCTAAATTAGCCAGCAAACTTCAATCATCCCAGCCTTTCGATATTTCCTCTAGGCTAGATAATCCCCTAGACAAGACCGTATTCATGGAAGAGATTAAGGGGGTCCTGCTTGTCTGATTCTTAAAAACGTAATAAGATGAGCAAAAACATATTTTTGATGTTTTTTTTGTCAGATCCCCTCCGAAAAAATGCCACTTCCCTGAACAAAACCCTGGATACGGCCCTGCCCCTAAGTTTAGCTTTGATACATGTTGCTTCAGTATAAAAATGTTAGTTTCTAAATGTTTTTCATTCAATATTACTCAAAAAAAATTGAAAAGCTAATACCTTCAAATAACTGACAAGATCACTGTTTGAGCAGCAACTATAGTACTAAGCAAAGACTAGCGACAAATATGAACGATGAAATTACGAAGTTTCGTAATGCAATAGAGTTAAAGCCACATTATTTTGTAAGCGCATGACCACATTCCTTTCCATGGTTTATCAGTCGGGTATATCCTTGTTTTTGGACAGTACAGACTTGTCTAGACCAATCGATCGTCTTACGCAATATTTTTTTTTGCTTGCAATAATAACAAAAATCTATAGGAAACTTACTATCTTCTGAATACTGACAAGATCACAATCTGAATAGCAGCTAGCTAGACAGAGACTGAATGAGGATTGGAAGAAATGTATCTGACAAGCATATTCTTTCGTAAGGCAGGAAAGAGTTACAAAAGCAAATTACTTTTACAGTGATGACCTTGATTGCATTCCTTTCCTGGATTTATTAAATTTTGCTACCCGGTCATTAAGAGGTCGTATCTTCAGATTTTGGACAAGAAAGTTTAGGCGTAATCTACCAAAAATATAAATCCTAGGAAAACGGGCAACGTTGAACAAAAGTCAGCAGAGTATGCTTGTGTTTTTTCAAGAAGAGGGGGCAAGTTCGGCAAAAGAGTATATTAAATGGAAAATATTAAGCGCGGGCTTAGAGTCCCTTCTCTCCCTCTACTGGCACGTATGTTGGAGTTTATTTGGAGGGGCCCAACGGTTCAGAGGAGCAGGGGTAAGGAATTGAAAGTTAAATGGAAAATCTAAGACGCTTTAGGATCAAGTGTACACATCTTGAAATTTCAGTTTGGACATGGACCTAAATGTCTCCCTGTGCCTACGAGCCTGCTCCTGAGTATGAAATCAAGTCATATAGCGCAACTAAGTTCCACGGCAATATGCGTATTCTACAAATATATGATTTACCCTACTTTAGGCACGTTAGCAGAAATGTAGCCTACTAATGCCCAGTGGAAAATACCTTGTCCTAGAGGTTGGTGACAATTTAATACGCGGAAAAGACTTAGGGACCGAAAATGTTTAACTATTTATCATTGGCTGTTTTAATGCCCAAAGTTAGAAAAGTGGACGAAAGCTGTTTAGCGTTCTATATCTAGGTTCAAGCAGAGAGACAGCCAGATCTTCAAAACACAAAAAAATGTCTCAAAGAACCTTTTGTAAAATTTAGTCGGTACTGTTCTATAAGCTGGAAGACACGCGACATATCGTATAGCGAACATGATAAAAGAAACTAGTCAAGCAGGTTATTTCAACCGAGAATTCCAATGTCGAGCATTGCAAACAATGGTTTCTCACTCCGTTTACAATATTTAAACTTTAGTTTTTTGGGGTTTAGGAGGAAAAAAGGTACCTAGGTTAGATTATGTATTTAATATATGCTATGCTTTACCCCACCCCCTGATATGCAAATATATAGCCGAAAATTGTTTCTAAACTATTATATTTTTATCCTATTTCGTTTTATTTCATTAGCATTAACCAAACTTCACTTCTCGCGTATCTTCCAGCTAATAGAACAGTACCATTTAGTCCTAAGTGTTATAGACGCAACTTGAGTCAGAACAAGTGAAGTCATTTTTGTTTCTTGTTGACGAATGCTTCCCTGAAAGTACGAAACTGATCTCGGCACTTATAAGCAAAGCGGTTTTCAACACGATTTCATTCGTCATTGATTTTCGAAAGGATGTCGCTAATAACAAAAATAGAGCATGCGATTCTTCAGCGGAGACACCCAGCGAATTCTGTGCTGACATTGTCATGTCTTTTATTCAAGTGCTCGCAGCGAATACACTGCAACAGCTTTAGGAAACAAAAACTGCTTGACTTCAATTGGCTCCATTCAAAACAATCTATGGTGCTTGCTTAACGACTACAATGCTTGGGAAATCTTCTCAGATTTTCTTGACTGTTTATATGGGCAGAGAATCTTATCTCCCAAATGGAGCAGATGTGGACCAAGAGCCATTTCAGTGAAGATTACTCAAAAATAAGGGAGCACGTATGATCAAACTTTTAAGTTTGACGTTTCACATATTCCAGGGTCTGCATTTTAACCTACATCCGCATGGGGCAATCCAAAATTTTTTTTTATCAACCTAACTACTACCCTGACAACTCGCAGCTCGTGCAACTCTTCACTAAAACACAGGGTAGTAATTTGCTAAGGGGGCAGCTGCCGCTCCCAGACCTCGGTTTTCCCCTGCCTTAGACCCCAGTTTGCCCCCTCCCTCAGCTGAAATTCACTTTCTTCAAGAATCTTGTCAAAACTGAGTTAAGCCTGCATAATTCAAGCATCCACAGAAATGGGTCAGTTTTCTTTTGCATATCTGGTACTTATTTATTAACCGATAAACACGCGAGAAGAGAAGTTTCGTTACTGCTAATGAAATAAACAAAATAGGATAAAAATATAAGGGTTTAGAAACAAATTTGGGCTATATATTTGCACATGGGGGGGGGGTAGACACAGCATATATTAAATATGTAACCTAACCTAGGTACCCTCTTTTGCCCCTTTAACCCCAAAAAACTGAAGTTTAAATATAGTTCACAGAGTGAGAAACCCTTTGTTTTAAAGCGATTAGGCTTTCCCGGTAAAATGCCTATCTGATCTTCAATGTAATTGTCGCGTCTTCATCGGTTACTAAATAAGTACCGTATATATTTACCTTTATGGTACTATATAGCTCGTTTTTAAGTTTTCACTGTAATTTTGACTTGATTTGGGAAAATTGGCCCCAACTTCCCCCCCCCCCCGGATTTTGACGAAATTCATCGGATGTGCATAAAACCTACTAATAAGATTTGGAAGTAATTGAGCATTCGGAAGTTTGATGGGTTTTATGTTGTATTATTGCACTGTCATTGGAAGTTCATGTACTAATAACATTCGGAAGTATAACTTTTGGGAGTGGTCTAAAAATGACTCACGAATTTATGTGATAAATAATCAAAAAGGCGATGAAGAAGTCGGTAAGTTGAGAAAACGAGTAGAAAGAAATAAGTTAAAACAGGTGGAATTGATTAACAGTTACTATGAACGGAAATCCAACAATTTTAGAACCCCTTAGTAACTGCTGAGATATTTCGGCAAGTTGAAGAATTAAAATTCATGGTATAAATGTATTGTTTTATTTAACTTAATTTAACTTAACTAAATTTAACTTAACAGTGCAAAAGCAGGCCAAGTTCAATTTGACATTTGGGAAATTGTAAAAAAAAAGTTAGGCAAGTGCTAAGTTTTTTTTGACAAAAAAAGTCTTAAGCCGCTTGAAAATGTTTTGAAGTCGAAAGAAAGTTTCACTTTCTTTCTATATTATATTAATAATATAAAGTTAGAATTTGGTTGTTTACAGGTTATTTTTGGAATAAGAAAGAAATTTTACAATTAACAAAGCCGGGTGGACTGGATCACTAGTTGCTATGAAAGTAAACGAAACAATTCTGAAACCCTTTTGTAGCTGCTAAAATATTTCAGTCATTTCACGAATATCACGATGTAGAACGCAAAAAAAGAGTTGTACTTTTTCAAAATTTAACGCACATTTTTCCAAATTCTTTAAAACCCTTTAAATAAAGATTTAGGAAAGTTATGAGTTAGTGGCTAACTTTTGTATATATTCCAGGGCTAAATCTGGCCCAATTACGGGGGAGGGGTGGGACGCAACTGTGACGGCAGTGATCAGTATATTTAGAAAGAACGTTGAATTGGGCAATGAGATGGTATATCTCTGTTTTTCCTGTCTGATTTCAGTCCTGCAAGTAGCCTTACCCTTAACCCAAACTGGTCTATATAAGAGGGTATGTGGGGGGTACTCAGGTACTAGTGGGACAGAAGTGTGGCTGGATCTCAGTTTTCAAGGGGGTGAGTGCTATGTTTGGAATGGGAGTTCACTGGTGAATCGAGTCGTAATAATGTTTTGTAATTAGTATAGCTATCCTTGAAGGGGAATACTAAGCACTTAAAAGATAGAAATTAAGGACATCCTATTGTTTGAAAATAGAACTTACCAAATTTTTTAATTGGAATGTGTCTCTAACAAGTGCCAGGAACAACTGAAAATAAAAATGCTGTTATCTCAGGATTAAAGTACTGTTTCCTAGTCAACAAGAAAAGATAACAAATGGTTTCTCTGTCTCAACCGCAAAAGAAAAAGTATAGGCTAATTATTTCTGCTCATTCACCGGGTAGATAAACCAGTTGAATGAAAATGCTGACCAGCGATGATGAAGCATTTTCTTCTGAGTATAAATCAAGTTTTTAAATTGTTAATCAGGCACTTGCAACCAATCCACGGTTGCCACCCTTAGTGATTTATCACTATATCAAGTGACTTTTTTATGTTGTCTAGTGATTTTCTTTTTGCAAGTGATTTTCTTTCTTCAGATTCAATCGAATAAAACATACAAGAAGCTAATTAATAAAAAAAAACGCAAAATAGTGATTCACTATAGTTCCTAGAATGTTCCAGATTAGCATTAATGCAAATATACTGCCTTTGAAACTTCCAATTTCCCACCATATGTCCATATCACACATAGACCTCAGAGCGTTATCATCAAAGTAACAGACGAACCTACTTAATCGCAAAACTGCAAAAATGTTCTATGGTTCCAATTTCACAACATTTGCTCAGGTTGAATTTTGTCTTCATATTTATGTTTTTTATGATAATGGTTTTGGAAGACAATTGTAACTCTTTAGTTCTTTTCAGAATATCTGCTTTGTTCTTAGAATCTTGTAACTTAAACAAAAATGCTACATTTTCTCAATTTATAGAAGAATTTTGATTTATCAACATAACAAGCAGTTTTTTTGTTACTGATTTTTTTTAATGAAAATTTTATTGCGCCTTCCGTGGATATTTGTGCCAGAGCCACTCTTAAGGTACCAAAGAGCCACATGCGGCTCAGGAGTCGCACTTTGCCGACCACTGGGTTGGGTTATGTTAGGTTAGGTTGTCTTAGGCTGGGTATATAATATAATGCATTCTGCGAGACCTGCTTTCCATAATTCTTTGTCGTAATTTTCATTATTTTGTTTCTACGGTATTATATTATCATAATGTTCTGGTATTTTTCATTAGGATTAACCTAACTTCACGTCTTAGGTGTGTTTTGTTTAACAGACAAGTATCAAAATTATTTATAGTTTAACAGGGCTAAAACATGCTTGAACTCTTCATAGAGCCCTGATAAGCTTGCCTTCGCTTGTTGAGCCTGCTTTGAAAGTAACTATCAAAAGCATCTTTATCAAAAAAAATTGTTTTTAACTGAGAGTAAGGAGCAACATTAAAACTTAAAACGAACAGAAATTATTATGTATATGAAGGGATTTGCCTCCTCCTCAACACCTCACTCTTTATGCTAAATTTTTTTAGTACTTTCGAAAAAGCTTCTTATTGTTCCAATTAAACGACCCTTGTGTTTTAGGAGTCGTTCTTAAAGAATTGGGACAAAATCCAAACTTTAGCGTGAAGAGTGAGGCGTTGAGCAGGAGGGTAGCCCCCTTCATATACGTAATAATCCCTGTTCGTTTTAAGTTTAAATGTTGCTCCTTACTTTCAGTTGAAAAAAACTTGTTCTTTTAATTTAATTTCTGATTGTTTTTCAAAAAAATCCAGGAAGTCTGGCCCCACCTCCACGAAGAAATACCATCCCCACGGATATATCTTCTAGACAATTCAGTCCCCGTGAATTACCCAGACAATTACCCTTAACAACCCCACGCGTAAAATTGAGACGGAAAAGAGAAAGCAAGAAAAATAAAAAGAATTTTGTATAGGAATTCTTTCAAATTTACCCTGCGTATAATTTCCTCTGACAAGTTCACCCCCTAGAAACTTCTTTCCCCATGGAAAGTTTCCCCGTGAAAAAACCCACAGCAGAAAATTTGTCTCCCCACCCTAAAATGCATGCATGCTTCCCAATAACAGTCCGGGAAAAGTCCGGGTTGACTACTCCCTCTCAATTTATTAACATGCCAGTACAATATTTTACTATTATGCCGTCTTGCTGCATCTTCCAGATCCTCGGCAATTTTATCCATGACCTCCACTTCATGCCTGCTTAGTTCATATTTGAAAGCTTTCTCCACTTTCTTTGCATTCCTTTTGTTTTCATATGATCTATCACTCAGATAATTCTTGTACAAGTCCCTTCTCCTCTCTATTAAAAATAGAGCTTTTTCACGAATATTCCTAGCTGCATTCCTAACTTTCTTCCCTAACACACCATCAGATTGTTTGATTGTTGATTTGTGAAGTTGAATCAACTTCACAAATTGTTTTATTAAAACTATTCCATCCATCTTCTACATTGTCAAATTTTACACTCTCCAGTTTAGTATTGAACTGTTCCTGGGAATTTGATCTCAAATTCTCATCCTGGGGTCTACCAACATCATAACTTCCCAGGAGGTAGTTACCCTTCCGAAATTTCAGCTTTAAACTAGCCCTAGACACTACTAGATGGTGATCTTTACTTTTCACATAAATAACAGCACTCCTACACACCCTAGTGTATAATTGCTGATCCCACAATTCTTCGGTTTACAATAACATAATCAATAAGGTTGTGTCTTATCAACACGAAAATACCACGTTAGTTTATGGGCCAATTTAAGACCAAACACTGTATTAGTTATAACTATATTATTATATCTACAAAATTGCAGAAGTCTGTAGCCATTACTGTTTTCCTTTCCTACACCAAATTTACCTAGGCTAAGATACCATCTACCCCAATTTCTATGGACTGGGTCATTAAAATCTTTTAATAAAAACATTATATTTCTACCTGGAACCCTGTCTATTTGGTCCTGTAATTGTATGTAAAATTCATCTGAGTCACTAGTATCTACGCTAGTCGGTTCTACAAAGGCATGTACTACTATAAGTGATACCCTAAACTTTTTAGCCATCATGAGTGATTAGTATTATATTATTAATACCTTCCCAGCCCAAACGGGACTTAGCAGCTTCCCAATTCATCATGAGCCCTACTCCCTGTCTTTGTACCCCATCCTTCGTGCCTGAGTAAATAAATTCTGTCACCTATTTTCATGCTTCCTACCCCTCGGATATGAGTTTCTGAAACTCCTACTATGTCCAATTCAAATCGTCTGAATTCGTCAGTCAAAATATTGATACGATAGTTATTCTTTAACGTCGTAACATTCTAATTTCCAATTTTCATATTCTTTAAATCATTGAAATGTTTTGGCCTCAGGAAAAGCAATGATCCTGGGTACCAGTGCATGACGGGGACTAAAATACGTTCTTTATATTTAAAATGAATGCATTTAAAAGTAAATAAGTATGGAAGAAAGTTAAATAATACTGCCTCTCAAACTTTGATGCTAGATTTCTTGTTTAAAGCAAAATAATATTAATTCTTGGAATCTCAACAATTTTTATATTTTTAATTTTGAAATAATAAAACGTAATCCGTATCGTTTGTTCGTTTAAGTTTAACTTGATTATTCATTTTAATCTCTAATGGTTTCGGGCTCATCCATTCATTTAAGAGAACAGTAGGTCTGATATTTGATATGCTTGAAGTAAAAACGACATTTGACAAAAAAACGAAACAAAAGAAGTTAAAAAAAATAACCAAGAAAATGAGGGTGATTTTTCAGTCCGTAGAAAAAAAAACAAAGCGAATAGAGACAAAAGCAGATATTTGGGCAAGAACCTCCGCCAAGCCGTCCTTTATTTGGTTAAAAAATGAATTTATTTCATACAAAAACTGAAAGACAGCACAATTAATGTGCTGTCGACCAAAAGTTTTACTTTGGTCGAAACCTTTCAAACAACGAATGCTTTGATCCAGCTCCAGGTATTCTACTTTCTGAATAAATAGCATCATCAGCACCGCTAGGAGATGATAAAACAATCAAAGCTTTCATTTAAATTAATTTGTAATTACTAACATTTAACAATTGTTAATTTAACATTGTTTATCAAAAGAGAAACACTTTTTTAGTATTTGTTTTCCTTTATACAAAGAAGTCAAAATCATGAATAGCTAGAAAGTCAAATACAGAAAGTGAAAAAAAATGGTTCGTTATATCCAAGACAGAGTAAATTTGCCAGATTTTTCTTTTCAGAATCTGTTACACTGGGTATTCTTTTCTGGTTTATGTGGAATGATCGAAGCAAATACTTTGACGTAACTTTAAAAGTCAAACTGAAAGAGCTTAGGGAACCGGGTATAAATTTGGAGAAGTTCTGGGGTTACCCAAATCGATGATATAAGTTAGAAACTTCAAACTAAGTGAACAGCAAATTTTGAGGCCTTTTGTTGAGTTGAGTCAAACAGGGCTTGATTTAAATGGGGACTGAGTTACATAAGGGTTGAGTTAAACAGGGGTCTATTTAAACTGGGGTTCAGCTTAGCGAGGGCTCAGTTAAGTGGAATTGAGTTGCATGGGAGTTCAGTTGAACGAAGGTTTAGCTAATAGGGTTCAGTTGCACGTGCCTTGATCTGTGCGGAGGTCCAGTTAAATCGGGGTTTAGTTATACCAGTGTTCAGTTAGACGGGGTTAAGTTTGACGGGGGTCCAGATGCAGGAGGGTTCAGTTACACGAGGGTTTAGTTAAATGGAGCTGAGTTACATAGAGGATCAGTTGAACGAGGTTTCAGTTAAATGGGGTTCAGTTGCACGGGGTTCAGCTGTATGTGGGCTCTGTTAGTCGGGCGATCAGTTGAACCTGCGGTCAGATGCACGAGGGTTCAGTTACATGGGATCAGTTGGACGGATTTCGATTACACGATAGTTTAGCTACATGCACGCCAAAAAAGACGCATCGAATGATGGTTGAACTTCGAATTCTTGGCTATCTTATTGTCAAAATTTTCTAGCGCGTAATAGTCAATCGATTGGGAAAAAAAAAAGTATAAAACAAACACTGTTTTATACGACATTTGGGTCTAGTGGTTTCCAGATCCCTCGCTATGGCTGCGATAACCTACGTTCAACTCTTTCAGCCTCTAGTGCCCAACTAGTGGTGAAGAAAAAAAGAGGAAGGAGAAGATAAAAAAGAAGAAACTCTAGTTCTTGCACGCAAAACAGTGATTTTTCTAGTTGTTCAAGGTGGGAGACCGTAATAATCCTATATAGGGTTTTCGACCAAAGTAATTCCAATAGTGCAATTTTCATTTCTAATGATCAAATATTCTAAAATGTTGAGTTCCAAGAAGCTAAAATAACGAAACGATACTTTCTTCTGAATGGTCAAAATTCTTTGCAGTATTAATTATAACTAAAAATGGTTCAAAATGCATTGATTATAGCACAAATTTCCTTGAATCATATTTTACTATGTATCTTTAATTCTTTTAATGTCCTCCAGTTTTCTGAAATCTGTATATCTTTTGTATAGAACAGTTTTGCATAAATAATTTAGTTTTCTATCTGCAACTTCTTAAAGAAGGTATTAAATTCCGACTTAATACCTTCATTCCTGAGTTACACCCTTTTTACAACCTTCAAGCACATAGTGTGTTTTGATTTAGTTCAACACTCCCCTCAACATCCTTTGAAAGCTTCACCTATATGCCCTTGGCCTTTTTGACACCGAAGGTCAAGCATGTTCCTCTTTCCTGATAACAAATTCTATATGTAAACAATGTGGGAATTTTATAAGTTAATGCCCTTGCCCAAATTGCTGTGGGGGTTGACATCCCCAGAGACATAGTTAAAGGATATTTTAACTATGCTAAACAAAATGACTATCTCAAAATTTTTATTGTATTTGCTTGGGGAATAAAGGGGCATAGGAGGGGGCAGGTCACCCTCCAGTCACTTTTGACTTTTGAAAAGGGCACTAGAACATTCAATTTCCAATCGAATGAGCTCCTTCCAAAGTTTTTATGAAAACTCTTTCTATACGAAGTGCCTTGGTGGAAAAAACAACAATGATAACATATTGTGCTAGCTTCGCTTTTTACTTAAGCACGGCTATTCCGCTACCTATGATTACAATTGTAGAGTAGCATTTATTCATTTCATGGCCTGAAAAAGACCATTGAGAGCCTTATAAATTAGTCATTTTTTTGTGGAGACTACTTAGGAATTTCTCTACTACTAATCCTATTTTGTTGTTTGGGTATTGTGTTTACAGTAAAAAGCTAGTTTTTAGAATTCTATATATGTAAAAAAAATATCACTAGTCAGTCATTTTCAAACAGACTCCATACTTTTATTAGAAAGTTTTGTTTTTGTTTTTTAAGTTAATTTTTATTAATTAGTCAAATCATTTGCTTAATCTAAGACTGGGAGAGTTAATTACAACTTTATCACAGTTTAACATTCTCATAATGTCCTGCCGTCTCTTCTTACCATTTTCATTATAATTGATTGACACCCTGTTCGTATTTTTAGCTGGGACAGCCCCGGAATAACCTTCTCATCTCAATTTCTAAACATACAAATTTGATCTTCTACTAGTGTGCCGTTTAGCAATATTTATCAGACCTCTGACAATTTTATCCACAAATTCCTTTTCAGACCTCCTTATTTCGTTTTTTGATGTCTCCTCTACTTCCTTTACTCTCCTCTTATTCTCATAACATATATCAGTAGGACAATTTATATACAAAACATCTCTCTCTTCTACCAAGCTTAAAGTGTTTTTAATAATGTTTTGAGCCGTTAATATTCTGGTCTGTATCCCCGTTCCCTAAACAACTAAGATATCTAGTTTTTTTTTGTATCCCAGTATAGGTCTGCTTTTTTTCACTTTTTTCCAAGTCGTTACCCCCTCCCCTCCCGTATTGCACCCCTCATCCTGGTTTCACGCTTGTCCACACTCTCATACTGTCTCGAAGTTTTCTGTCCATTTCTGAACAGTCTTTTGAAGAGGATTGTCCAGGTTCGCATATTTACACTAATGTACGGAGCCGACCTTGATTTTCTTGAACGACTTTTTCTTATAGCAAATTGTGCTTGACACAGTACATTTATCAAAACTGTTCCAATTCAGATTTAGTTGTGTTCAAAGACATTCCTACCAGCATTTCCTAACAAAATAGGCTGATTAGTGACTAAACAAAAGAGATATCACAAAAAATGTGCGTGGGACCTGCTATTTTTAGTCTCTATGTATGGAATTTCCTTGCTAATGTACTAATATAGTAATAATTGATGTCTTTCAAATTATTTGTACCTTTAGTGTTACCATCAAAAGCAGTCATATAGACTGATATTGCTTGAATAATTAATTAATTATTTGCTATAATTCGGTAAATTTATATATTCTAGGTTTTTTGTAATATTCACGAGTATAAAAATAGGTATAAAAATAGCTATATAATTTCTTCTAGTAGTCAACCCCAAACATACTTCTTCTTCTTTGGTTCGTTTGTTTTTACGGAATTAATATCCTTTATGTACACTTTAACATAATTCACTGTCGAATTATTCCTTGTGCTATCCCAGGGGTTTGCTGTAAGAGCTGGGCTATCTTCATTAACTCGTAGCTTATAGATGTCTCCACTGTCTTCATCTACTCCGGTCAATTCGTCAAGAGGATATCCAAGACTTATAAGAATGTTTTCAATATTTCTTCGCTCTACCGCTTCTTGAATTGAAGCTTCATGTTCTGGTAGAATTTCATATTCTTCACTGGCGGCTTCGGGATCCTTACGATAAGAGTTATAAACTCCTAGTAAACCATAGCTTATTTTATGGTTTGGTGGAAGTTCATAATTTCTTCTCTGTTCAATATGGGAATAAATGTCGTTAACTTGGCCGTCAGAAACGGGATCTACCTTCCTAAAAAAAGAATTTTAGTTTGCATTTTATCAAAATAGAAAAGTTTCCATAAACAAACATAAACTGACATCGTTCACAGTCTATACTAGTCTTATTATTTTTGTGTTTCGTGCTTCAGTTTATTCACGTGAATGAAGAGCACTTGCAATAAAAAGGCGATAGGAGGCCTCCATTTATCCTGAAGCCTCGTGATGTTATGACTGTTCCAATGGTCTCCTGTAACTGTCATACAAAATCCCCTTTTTATGTTGTTCGGCGGATTGACGATCCTCCCGGAACAAATTCTTTTGTCCCTCCCTGTATGTAAACTGTGCATCATTTCTTATTATTTCCAAAATATCGCATCTCAGCCTTTTAAGTGTTATTCAAACAACTATTGAGTAGTTGATAAATCAGCCCATATAACAGGAGAGGGACTCTCCCGTGGCGGCATTGATTCCTAGGGAAAACAACGGTCAATGATCGTAATTTATCAATATGCAAATTTGGTTGCATCATTCAAGAGGGCCCGGACCTGATGCAATGTGGCTCCTATCAAGCACTACCATAAGGATTAGGATTGAGCAAAGACCTCATGATCTTTGGTAAAATTATACTGGTAAACCCAATATGATTTAAATCTCCCATGGAATTGGTATTGTTGGCACGGTTATTTCTAGAGGCTTCAAGTTAAGAACATAAAAATACGATGGCAACTGTATTCTCCGAACAAGGATAAGACGGGTGGAGATCCCTATTGTAGTGTTTCGGTCTTTTAAGGTTTCAAGGTGGGGTCGATAAAATTTGATTTTAGGCTAATTTTTTAATTTTCCTGGATCAGTTTCAAAGGTAGCAATTCTTCTGTTCTAAGGTATATCCTATTCTAAGATCTTTGTTGCTGACCTATGATCAGTTCAACCAATGACTTATTTTTGTCAGACAGGAACACTGTTGTATCCATCAACAAGAGCAGCGAAAAATAAGGTAAAAGTACAAATTAGCTGGTAAATAAAACATTCATAAAGTAAGAAAAGTTTAAATATATTTAAACAGGAGAAACAAAACAGTGCTTTGTCAAAGAAAGAAAAGGCTAAAATATTAACATCTTTTGCATCTTATCTTAACAACATTGATTTTCCAAACGTCGTAATAAAAAGCAAAATAAATTTATTTGCTTCATTTATCAGGTGTAAGATTTGGAAGAAATATAAAAGTGGAATGTTAATATACTTTTTAAATTAATTAGCCATGTTTTAAATGCTAGTAGGCATGGAGTAAAAACAGTTGCTCCTACAAAAATGAAGACATTATAAGAAGGTGAAGCAATAACACCCTTAATTCTTTTACAAGGTGAAGTGGATCAAGCCTACTTGGAGAAAAAATCGTGGGGACTAGTCAAAAATCTACGTTGCAGTCGGCTTAGGTATAATCTCAATTGTCAATCAATTTCGATTCATTGTCAGTATTATAGGAAGGCTTACGATTTTGGAATAACAGCCTCTAATTATTTTTTTTTTAACGCATTATCGTTATAACGCCTTAAACGCCTTTTAACGCCTTAAATTAGGAAAGAGGTTGAGGTTAGGGCTAAAACATTATTTGCAAGCTTAATGTAAGTCATAGATCCATGCTTGAAAGTTTTGAAATCTACTGGAAACCTACTTTCAAGAGTCTGGAAGTCACTATAGAGGTGACCATTCCAATATCGTAATTGATAGTGACGAGTTTCAAGACACTGTTTATGCTGTACGCTTCAATTAGAAGTAGAACAAAAATCAGGGGCGAATGGTATCTGTAAGGAGGAATGAAGTTTCAGAAAGTGGTTAAAGTCTAGCTCACCTTTAAAACAGAATGTATTAAAAAAGGAATAAGGTAGCAGAATAGATAACAAGAAACACCTATTTTATTTATTTCACAAATGATGAGTACGATCCGTCATATACATTAATGTATGTTACACACAGTGTGTTTAAACTTCAGAATAAAAGTACCAAAAATTTACGGTAGATATAGTATCATTTTTGTTGGAATAACCGCTTGTGATTTTCTTTAATAATAAAAAAAAAACATAGATACAAGTTGACGCGTTATTTGGAAAGCCTTTCTAAATAAATTGATTTTATGCTGTGAATATAAAATGCCTATGTTTTAGTATTTTCATTCAGGGGTGTATCCAGGATTTTTCTTCAGTGGTGGGGGGGGGTTCAAACCCCTAACTCCCCCCCCCCTTGGATACGGCCTTGTAAGCATGCCAATTATCTTTTCGAGCTCACCTATTGATTAAATAAAAACAAGGAAATCTGTAACGAACTGCAAAGATGAGGTAGGTACTTTCTCATCGTAAAAAAGAGTGACAAAATATCAGTCAAACTAAAAAAATTAACAGTCCTAGCCAAATTCGGCAAAGAAATAATGCATGGTCTCATCTGGATAATTAATTACGTGTTCAATTTTCTGGAGAGTCATTTTCTTATGCTAGAGCAAAATTAATTTGACTACAGATAAAAAAAAGATCTGAGCGTTTAATATCATGTTTCTGCGTAAAACAGCAGTGTGCTGCTGCGTAAAGCTAGCGGCACATTTTGATTTCGTTGGGGCAGAAGAGAGCCGGTATCTTAAGAATCTGAGTTATTTATGAGAATAACTACCGTTCCATATCACCACTCATGTGCTTGTGTAATGGAGTTAGCGCATATGAGCCGGTTTATGATTGGATGATAGTTTTAACTAAACAATCATAGTCGAGTCAACAACAGTAAGCTCTGTAAAACAAATTCCTAAGCAGCAATGTTAAATGAACATAATAAACAATTCTTACCTCAGATGATGATTTGACAAATGCATTGGGCCACATAAAGCAGGGATAAGGAATTTCGTGGCTATTAGAATCACAGTTGGGAAGAATTCATTCAGTTGCAGTATCTAGAAAGAAATTAAATGGGTCTCAGGGTCATAATGATTAATTCTGCGGAGTTTTTTTTTTTTTTTTATCAATAAAGACAATCGTGTTACTAAATTAGTGCTACCACAACTGGCACTGACTACTCAACACAGCACCCAGTCGCCTATGGCCAACAGTTGCACAATACCTTTCTCCATCCTAACCTATTAGGAACTTTACTCTTAACTCCGTCCTATAGAGTTCCTACTCCTCATTCAAATATTTCTTATAGGCTCCTATCACCAAATTCGAGGACGTTCCCGCTTTTGGTCAACTTTTCATCCAAATATACCTGCTTACTTAGTTATAACTTATACGAAATTTGATGTTAAACTAATACTTGAAATGCCAAAACGCTATAATGTTAGGCGTTATGTCGTCCATTTCGAATGAGATATAGTGCATTCCAGGGATCTATCCTTTGTTTTTTTTAATGTTTATTGGTTAAATAGAATTATACCTATTGCAAGCACATATTGTCGTGTTTGCCGCTTGTAACTGTCACATCATGATTGTTTACTGTTTGTGCTTGTCCTACCAAATGAACTTTTATTTTGTAAAATGGAAACAGTGCTACTAGAATTCAAAGATTGGGTTAGAATTCAAATTGTCCCGAAAAGCTGTAGCATTCCTTTTTTCATAAGGATACTAATGAATCGTCTATTTCAGAATTATTCTTCAAAAATAAGCCTTTTCATTTCGCGAAAACAAGAAATTATCAAACTAGCGGTTTTTTATGAATATTTAATAATATGCTGTCTTCTTCATTTGCAATTTTTCTATAGATAATGATTTTCCCAGTTATAAAATTTGCGGTTCTGGGGATATTGCACAGGAAATCCAAGCTGCAACTCGAGCATTATTTAGCAATAGAAGTTTGGTACCAAGGGTTTGGAATATGATCCAGGCTGATGTTAGTGAAGCTACACACCTTGCTGCATTCAAGACCAGGGCGAAAATATTCTTTCTCTCAGAAAGAAAAAAAGAGTAGGCCATTTTTACTTCTTTCCCTTATTTTTTTCCGTAAGTGATTTTTTCTCCTTCCCTTTATTTAAATGTTCTTTATATTATGGACTGTATGCATGGGCGTACAGAAGGAGGGGCAGAGGGTGTCAGTTGCTCCACCCCCCTAGAACTTCAAATTTACACTAGATATGGTTGAAAAAGCAGTTAAAAAAAGGTAGATGGTTAAAAAAGCAGTTGATACAAGGTAGATGGTTGAAAAAGCTGGAAATAAAAAGTTGGAATGACAGAATAAAAGTCAAACAAGAAGCAATTATCCAAGAAGATTAATTAATGCTGAAGCTTATTAATGATTTTTGGTGATTACTTATTAATAAAGATTTCATAGGTGTGATACAACTTGCTAGCAATTCAAGGTTTTGTGAACTGCCAATATAACTTCAGCCCCCCACAATTCATCACAGAATTGGCTGCACCCCCCCCCTCCCTAGAGAAGAAGCTACGTACGCCTATGACTGTATGTAAATATTGTGTCCCACCTGCCATCTAGAAAGTCCCCTGAGATTTTTCTCGCTGTTGAACTAAACTAGGTTGAAAATTTCTTTGTCAATAAATGTCTGTCAGTATGCTAAATTAATTAAAAAAACGAAGTTTTTCTTACCGAAGTAAATAGCCAAGTTGAAACTTAAAACTAACACAAATTACTGCTTCCTATACTACACAAGATATATCTACTAAACTAGCTCCAATGAACTAATTTGTGATGTTTTCCAATTTCCGTAGAATTCATGAAACTCGCGCTTTACTAAGGAAAACAAACTGGCCCTGCCAAAAATGGGTGGTTTTTCTGGAGCAGAGAATACAACCAGTAGCCTCCAGAAAATTAAAGATTGATTTACCCTCTCAATAGTCTCTCACCAACAATGACACCGACAACTTTTAGCATACCTATATAATTCTCCAAAAAACTCAAGCAAGCTCAGTATTAAGTAAAGCGCTAGTTTGTAGAATTCTACAGATACTGGGAAATAATCACAATTCATTTTGCTTGAACTAATCATACCTTGCGCAGTCTGCGGAGTAATAATTTTTTTCCGTTTTAAGTTTTCACCTGGAAAAACCTCATTTTTTAAACAAATTTTTGCTCATTTTATACTTTTTTTAAAACATGCACAATAAACCTTACAAAAAAAAAAAAAAATTAAATTTAAGTGATGAAACTAAGAAAGTCAATATATTTTTTAAAATAAGACATTAAATAGATAAGACAAGATAAGTATCTTTGTAGATTTGCACCTAAGAAATTAAACTACTTTCATGAAAATAAAAGTAAACAAGTAATTTGTTTTCATTTGGCAGGTTTTTTTTCAAAATATGTTTTTTAGTTTTCACTTACTAAAGGGACAGGGAGGGGAATTATGCAAGAGAGGGGATTGAGGGGATTTAATGTCTTAAATAAGACATTAAATAGATAAGATGAGTTCTTTGTAGACTTGCACATAAGAGATTAAACTATTTTCATGCAAATAAAAGTAAACAAGTAATTCATTTTCATTTGGCAGGGTTTTTTTCAATATACGTTTTTTAGTTTTCACTTACTAAAGGGACAGGGAGGGGAATTATGCAAGAGAGGGGATTGTAAACCTCCTTTGAAGAATTTTTGACCGTATGACCCTTCTTAGACTTCTCAAGCTTTCCACTCCAGAAATGGCACCAAAAGTGCCGTTTTTGGTCCCAAATAGTACTTACGATAGAGTTTGTTAAGATGAACTTGTAAAAGCCACGCAGTGAGAAACAGTAGCTTTTAAATGAACCCATCAAACATCTCTTTATGATCTTTCAGTAGCCTGCCAGCCCTTGCAGAAACAATAATTAGAAATAAATAAAGAGATACAAAGTGATTCTCCTCGTTTTTAAAGATGGGGGTCTAAAAACACCTTTTGAAGGTCTTACTACTGTTACTACTTCTACTTCTACTAACAACTCACCGCAGCACCAAGCCGCCTGAGACCAACACAACTACGTACGCTACGTAAGCTACATCCCAATCAATTCAAAGCCTCCCTCTGTGTACCCTCCCAGAAAATACCCTTTTCCCTTAAATCTTTCCTTACGTCATCCTCCCACACCGACCGGGGACGACCTGTTTTTCGGTTGGCCCTAGACGGTTGGCCGACAAGGACAATAGTAGTAATCAACATTATACTTTACGTACGCCCCCGTACCAAACAGGTTTCTGGTAGGTATAATCTGGTTTGGTAGGTACAATCTGGTTAGGTGGGTATAATCTGGTTTGATTGAAGTTCTTCTGACACAATTTACCGGATTTCTAATTCACGGTATCAATTATTTTATTCCAGTTTTTCTAAACCAGTATTGTCTATAACTTAATTTACGTAGACAATAAACGATATTAATTAATGTTTTGAATAATAGGAGTGTGAATGATTCTAATTAGTGATTGGATTGTATGACGGTGGAGAAAAAAAAGGATTAAACTGATTAACAGTTACGGTAAACCCCGAAGGGGTTGTTAACTCAGGTAATTTGTTACTTGACTTAGCCTTACCTCTCCGATGTGGTCTGTATAATACACAAGTAACGTTTGAAAAGTATTGTCAATTTAAAATAGGATCTAACATTCCCTTCGTTCCCCCATTTCTGAGGGGCAGGGGAGGGTAGGAGAGGGGGAGGGGGAGTCAATTTTGGAGGTATAACAAGTACCATTCATTTCGATCGTAGCTCTATGTTGACTCGTTTTAAAAACTTCAGCTTGTCTATTCATTTGTGTTAAATAAAAATCTTGAATCTGGAAAATGAAAAAATACGTATTTAAACAAAATGTACGAGGCTGATAATTAAGGAATAGTAGACTACACTCAGAATTGTTTGTATGGGGGGCCTGTCTGTGTGTCTTTGAGCTGTTTGTGTCTCTTGAGGCTTTGTGTGTCTCTTTTGACTGTGTGTCTCTTTGAGCTGTTTGAGTCTTTTTGGTCTGTTTGTGTGTTTCTTTGGGCTGTTTGAGTCTTCTTGGTCTGTGTTTGTCTCTTTGGGCTGTTTGTTTCTCTTTGGGCTGTGTGTGTTTCTTTGGGCTTTGTGCGTCTCTTTGGGCTGTGTGTCTCGTTGGACTGTTTGAGTCTTTTTGATCTTTTTATGTCTCTTTGGGCTGTTTGAGTCTTTTTTGGGTTGTGTTTGTCTCTTTGGGCTTGTGTCTCTTTGGGGTGTTTGTGTTTCTTTGGGCTTTGTGTGTCTCTTTGGGCTGTTTGAGTCATTTTGGTATGTGTGTCTTTCTTTTGGCTGTTTGTGTCTCTTAGTGGTCGTGTGTGTCTCTGGGCTATGCGTGTCTCTTTGGGGCGTTTGAATCTTTTGGTCTGTATGTGTCTGTATGGGCGTTTTTTGTGTCTTTGGGCTGTGTGTGTGTCTCTTTGGGCTTTGTGTGTCTCTTCGGGCTGTGTGTGTCTCTTTAGCCTGTGTGTGTGTGTATCTTTGGGCTGTGTGTGTCTCTTTAGGCTTTGTGTCTCTTTGGGCAGTTTGAATCTTTTTGGTCTGTGTGTGTCTCTTTTGGCTTTTTGTGTCGTTTTGGGCTTTGGGTGTCTCTGTTGGATGTGTGCGTCTCTTTGGGCCGCATGCATCTCTTTGAGCTGTATGTGTCTCTTGGGATGTTTGAGTCATTTTGGTCTGTGTGTTTCTTTTCGCTGTTTGTGTCTCTTAGAGGCCATGTGTGTCTCTTTGGGCAATGTTTGTCTCTTTGGGGTGTTTGAATCTTTTTGGTATGTATGTTTCTGTATGGGCGTTTTTTGTCTATTTGGGCTGTGTGTAGGTGTCTCTTTTGGATTTGCGTGTGTATTCGGTCTGTGTGTATGTCTCTTTAGCCAGTGTGTGTGTGTTTGGGATATGTATGTTTCTTTAGTATGTGTGTCTCTTTGGGCAGTTTGAATCTTTACGGGCTGTCTGTGTCTCTTTAGGCTGTTTGTGTCTTTTTGGGCTTTTCGGCTTTTTGTGTCGTTTTGGCCTTTGTGTGTCTCTGTTGGATGTGTGCGTCTCTTTGGGACGCGTGCATCTCTTTGAGCTGTATGTGTCTCTTGGGATGTTTGAGTCATTTTGGTCAGTGTGTGTTTCTTTTGGCTTTTTGTGTCTCTTAGAGGCCATGTGTGTCTCTTTGGGCAATGTGTGTCTCTTTGGGGTGTTTGAATCTTTTTGGTATGTATGTGTCTGTATGGGCGTTTTTTGTCTCTTTGGGCTGTGTGTGTGTCTCTCTTTTGGCTTTGTGTGTCTCTTCGGACTGTCTGTATGTCCCTTTAGCCTGTGTGTGTCTCTTTTGGATGTGTGTGTATCTTTAGGCTGTGTGTCTCTTTGAGCAGTTTGAATCTTCATGGTCTGTGTGTGCCTCTTGTGGTTGTTTTTGTCGTTTTGGGATTTGTGTGTCTCTCTGTTGGATGTGTACTACTCTTTGGGCCGTGTACTTCTCTTTGAACTGTATGTGTCTTTTTGGGCTGTGGATGTCTCTTTGTGATTTGTGTGTCTCTTTAGGCTGTGTGTGTCTCGTTGGACTGTGTGTCTCTTTGGGGTGTCTGAGTCTTTTTGGTCTGTATGTGTCTCTTTGGGCTGTTTGAGTCTTTTAGGTCTGTGTTTGTCTCTTTGGGTTGTGTTTTCTCTTTGGGCTGTATGTGTCTCTTTGAGCTGTTTGTGGCTCTTGAGGCTGGGTATGTCCCTTTGGGCTGTGTGTCTCTTTGGGCTGTTTGAGTCTTTGTGATCTGTTTGAGTAACTCTTTGGGCTGTTTGAGTCTTTTTGGTCTGTGTGTTTATCTTTGGGCTGTTTGTTTCTCTTTGGGCTGTGTGTGTTTATTTGGTCTTTGTGCGTCTCTTTGGGATGTGTGTCTCGTTGGTCTGTTTGTGTCTTTTTGCTCTGTTTGTGTCTCTTTGGGCTTTTTGAGTCTTTTTTGGGCTGTGTTTGTCTCTTTGGGCTGTTTGTGTCTCTTTGGGCTGTTTGTGTTTCTTTGGGCTATGTGTGTCTCTTTGGGCTGTTTGAGTCATTTTGGTCTGCGTTTGTTTCTTTTGACTGTTTGTGTCTCTTAGGAGTCATGTGTGTCTCTTTGGGCTATGTGTGTCTCTTTGGGGTGTTTGAATCTTTTTGGTCTGTATGTGTCTCTTTGGGGTTTGTGTGTCTCTTCGGGTTGTGTGTGTCTCCTTTGCCCGTGTGTGTCTCTTTGGGCTGTTTGTGTTTCTTTGAGCTATGTGTGTCTCTTTGGGGTGTTTGAGTCATTTGCTCTTTGTGTGTTTCTTTCGGCTGTTTGTGTCTCTTAGGAGCCATGTGTGTCTCTTTGAGCTTTTTTGGGGTGTCTTGATTCTTTTTTGTCTGTATGCGTCTCTTTGGGCTGTTTGAGTCTTTTAGGTGTGTGTTTGTCTCTTTGGGTTGTGTTTTCTCTTTTAGATGTCTGTGCCTATTCGGTGTTTTTGTACCTTTTTGCGTTGTTTGTGCATTTTTGAGCATTATGTCTTTTTGGGCGATTTGAGTCTTTTTGACCTGTTTGTGTGTCTATGTGTTCTGTTTGAGTGCTTTTGGTCTGTGTTTGTCTCTTTGGGCTGTTTGTGTCTCTTTGGGCTGTGTGTGTTTCTTTGTGCTTTGTGCGTCTCTTTGGTCTGTGTGTCAATACGTTTAAGAAATAAATATCTTTAAGCTTAACCCGTCTTTATTCTTTAGAATAGTTCTATTGTAAGCAAGTAACAAACTCTTTCCTGAAGTCACCTCTTGGATACACATTGCAGAAACTTCATTTAAGAATCTGTGAAAAAATTGTAAGTAAGTAAGTAACAAATTCTTTTTTGAATTCACCTCTTGGGTACACAATACAGAAATTTCATTAAAGAAATTATGAAAAAATTGTAAGTAAGTAGAGTCTTTTTGGTCTGTGTTTGTCTCTTTGGGCTGTTTGTGTCTCTTTGGGCTGTGTGTGTTTCTTTGGGCTTTGTGCGTCTCTTTGGTCTTTGTGTCAATACGTTTAAGCAATAAATATCTTTAAGCTTAACCCGTCTTTATTCTTTAGAATAGTTCTATTGTAAGCAAGTAACAAACTCTTTCCTGAAGTCACCTCTTGGATACACAATGCAGAAACTTCATTTAAGAAACTAAGAAAAAATTGGAATTAAGTAACTAAAAAATTCTTTCTTGAAGTCACCTCTTGGATACAAACTCTTAATTGTTTTCACGACTTAGATATACGATGTAGAAAATTTAATTCACGAAATTATGAAAAAATTATCAGTAAGTAACAATTTCTTTCTTGAAGTCAACCCTTGGTTACACAATACGGAAATTTCATTCAAAAAATTATGAAGATATTTGTAAGTAAGTAACAAAATGTTTTTTTATTTCACCTCTTGGATATACAGTACAGATACTTCATTCAAGAAATTATGAAAAGATTGCAATTAAGTAACTTTTTTTTTCTCTTTATCACAAACAATTTTCACTTAGCTACACGATAAAGAAATTTAATTCAAGAAATTATGAGAAAATTCTCAGTAAGTAACAATTTCTTTCTTGAAGTCAACTCTTGGATACAAAATATGGAAATTTCATTCAAGAATTTCTTGACTTAGATACACGATGTAGAAATTTAATTCAAGAAATTATTAAAAAATTCTCAGTAAGTAACAATTTCTTTCTTGAAGTCAACTCTTGGATACACAATATGGAAATTTCATTTAAGAAATTATGAAAAAATTGTAAGCAAGTAACAAACTCTTTCCTGAAGTCACCTCTTGGATACACAATGCAGAAACTTCATTTAAGAAACTATGAAAAAATTGTAAGTAAGTAACAAATTCTTTCTTAAAGTCACCTCTTGGATACACAATACAGAAATTTCATTAAAGAAATTCTGAAAAAAATGTAAGTAAGTAGCAAATTCTTTCTTGAATTCACCTGCTGGATAAACGAAAAGACATTTCGTTCATGAAATTATGACAAAATTCTAAGTTAGTAACAAACTCTTAATTGTTTTCACGACTTAGATATACGACGTAGAAATTTAATTCAAGAAATTATGAAGAAATTCTCAGCAAGTAACAATTTCTTTCTTGAAGTCAACTCTTGGATACACAATACGGAAATTTCCTTCAAGAAATTATGAAAATATTTGTAAGTAAGTAACAAACTCTTTATTGATTTCACCTATTGGATATACAGTACAGATAATTCATTCAAGAAATTATGAAAAAATCGCAAGTAAGTAACTTTTTTTTTCTCTTTATCACAAACAATTTTCACTTAGCTACACGATATAGAAATTTAATTCAAGAAATTATGAGAAAATTCTCAGTAAAAAACCAACAAAGAGAAAAATCTCTAAAAAAAAACAAACAAACGAGACTGTGGCCAGTGGAGAGAAAAGAAAACAACAGAAACAAAACAACGCGGATATTTCGCCTGTATAAAAACAAGGCGTCTTCAGCACGAAAGACACACAAGAAGAACAAGATAAAAAAAACAAAAAAAAACAAGATAAAACTAAAAACCAATAAAACCACCACCAAAAAAAAAACAACAAAAAAAAAAAAATGTACAATCGGCGCAAACTGATCCACGTAGGGAAAAGATGCTAATATAGATTTACTTCAGTGAGGACACCAGAGTAACTGAGGAAAAATAAAAAAACTGTAAATTACTTTAATTATTCAGTTGCGAAATAATCCCTTTGTTAGCTATTACTGAAGCAAATCGTTTTGGTCTAGCAGGTAAAATAGTCCCCTGGTGATTATTTAAAATCTTTACTCCTTTATTGACTGTTGATTCACTCTTTAGAAGGTTATCATAAATTGGGTCAATATTTAAATTACCCGTGTCCCTATTTATGGAAAGGTTAGCAAACATATTTTTTTTAATTTCTATGGCTTCCCTGGCCCATTGTGTGTAACCCATATTATTAGAAATAACTAAAGCTTTATCTAATTTAACCAAATTATCTGGTTGAAGCCAAATATGCTCTGCTAAAGCTGAAACGAAAGTTTCTGGAGGCTTGCTTAATTGTAGGGTTTTTTTCTATTGAGTTTCGGTGTTCAATAAACCTTTCAACAAATTGTTGGTGAGTCCTACCAATATAGAACTTCCCACAAGAACACGGAATTTTATACACCCCACTTACTAAATTTCCCTGAGTTAAATCCTTACCAGAACTAAAAAAACTACCCATTGGCCTCAGCGATTGGAAACATGTATCAATACCAAATTTACGTAAAACCCGTGAAAGTTTCTCACCCAAACCTGGTAAATATTATAATGAAATAAAGCTTTTTGATACAACTAAATCCAAAGACTGAGAAACCTCAATAACCCTACTGTTATGTTTAACCAGTCTATTTTCAATTATTTTATCAATGAACTTAATTGGATAACTATTACAAAACAAAATATCCCTCAAGTATAACAATTCCGAATCCAGAAATTCCTGGGAACAAATTCTAAAGGCTCTATGCACTAGTGAAATTACAACCCCCCTTTTCACCGACATAGGGTGGCAAGAATGAAAATTTAAGTACCTATCATTGTGCGTTAGTTTTCTGTAAATCGAGAAAAGTAAATGGAGATCCCTATTAAATAATAAAACATCCAGAAAAGGTAATTTATTATTATCCTCAAACTCAACTGTAAATTTAATATTATCATCAAAACTATTTAAATTCTTACAAAATAGGTCTAAGGAGCCCAATTCATGTTTCCAAAAGCACACCAAATCATCCATGAACATACCCCAGAAGCAAGGGGAGATTCTAAAACTGTTTATAGCGGAGGTTTCAATGGCATCTATGAATAGATTTGCAAATAAAGGAGAAAGAGAAGCCCCCATAGGTAACCCAAAAATGTGTCTATAAAACTCCCCTCGAAAACCAAAATAATAGTAGGGTTATTGAGGTTTCTCAGTCTTTAGATTTAGTTGTATCAAAAAGCTTCATTTCATTACCATATGTACCTGGTTTGGGTGAGAAACTTTCACGGGTTTTACGTAAATTTGGTATTGATGCATGTTTCCAATCGCTGAGGCCAATGGGTAGTTTTTTTAGTTCTGGTAAGGATTTAACTCGGGGAAATTTAGTAAGTGGGGTGTATAAAATTCCGTGTTCTTGTGGGAAGTTCTATATTGGTAGGACTCACCAACAATTTGTTGAAAGGTTTATTGAACCGAAACTCAATAGAAAAAACCCTACAATTAAGCAAGCCTCCAGAAACTTTCGTTTCAGCTTTAGCAGAGCATATTTGGCTTCAACCAGATCTTTTTGTAAAATTTGATGAAGCCTTTGATATTTCTAATGATAAGGGGTACACCCAATGGTACAGGGAAGCCATAGAAATTAAAAAAAATATGTTTGCTAACCTTTCCATAAATAGGGATACGGGTAATTTAAATATTGACCCAATTTATGATAACCTTCTAAAGAGTGAATCAACAGTCAATAAGGGAGTTAAGATTTTAAATAAAAACCAGGGGACTATTTTACCTGCTAGACCAAAACGATTTGCTTCAGTAATAGCTAACAAAAGGATTATTTCTCAATTGAATAATTAAAGTAATTTACAGTTTTTTTATTTTTCCTCAGTTACTCTAGTGTCCTCACTGAAGTAACTCAATATTAGCATCTTTTCCCTTCGTGGATCTGTTTGCACCGATTGTACATTTTTGTTTGTTTTGTTTTTTTTTGGTGGGGGTGTTATTGGTTTTTAGTTTTATCTTGTTTTTTTTTTTTTTATATTGTTCTTGTTGTGTGTCTTTTGTGCTGAAGACGCCTTGTTTGTATGAAGGTTAAATATCCGTGTTGTTTTGTTTCTGTTGTTTTCTTTTCTCTCCACTGGCCACAGTCTCGTTTTTTTTTTTTTTTTTAGAGATTTTTCTATTTGTTTGTTTTTTGTCATGGCTGGCCAGTTCGGCTTAAGATCTTTTAATTCTCAGTAAGTAACAATTTGTTTCTTGAAGTCAACTCTTGGATACACAATATGGAAATTTCATTCAAGAATTTCATGACTTAGATACACAATGTAGAAATTTGATTCAAGAAATAAGGAACAAATTCTAAGTAAGTAACAATTTCTTTCTCGAACTCAACTCTTGGATACAAAATAAGGAAATATCATTTGAGAAACTATGAAAAAATTGTAAGCAAGTAAAAAACTCTTTCCTGAAGGCACCTCTTGGATACACAATACAGAAACTTCATTTAAGAAACTATGAAAAATTTTTAAGTAAGAAACAAATTCTTTCTTGAAGTCACCTCTTGGATACACAATACAGAAATTTCATTAAAGAAATTATGAAAAAATTGTAAGTAAGTAGCAAATTCTTTCTTGAATTCACCTGCTGGATAAACGAAAAGACATTTCGTTCAAGAAATTATTACAAAATTCTAAGTAAGTAACAAACTCTTAATTGTTTTCACGACTTAGATATACGACGTAGAAATTTAATTCAAGAAGTTATGAAGAAATTCTCAGTAAGTAACAATTTCTTTCTTGAAGTCAACTCTTGGATACACAATACGGAAAATTCATTCAAAAATTATGAAAATATTTGTATGTAAGTAACAAACTCTTTTTTTTGATTTCACCTCTTGGATATACAGTACAGATACTTCATTCAAGAAATTATGAAAAAATCGCAAGTAAGTAACTTTTTTTTCTCTTTATCACAAACAATTTTCACTTAGCTACACGATATAGAAATTTAATTCAAGACATTATGAAAAAATTCTCAAAAAGAAACAATTTCTTTCATGAAGTTAACTTTAGGATACAAAATACTTTAATTCCATAACTTTTTTTTTCTTTTTCTCTTTATGACAATCGATTTTCACTTATATACACGATATAGAAATTTAATTCAAGAAATTATGAAAAAATTCCCAGTAAGTAACAAATTCTGTCTTGAAGTCTACTCTCGGATACACAATACGGAAATTTCATTCAAGAAATTATGAAAATATTTGTAAGTAAGTAACAAGCTCTTTATTTATTTCACCTCTTAAATATACAGTACAGATACTTCATTCAAGAAACGCGATTAAACACGTTTTGAAACTACATGCTATTTGCTTGCCTTTCCTTGGCACCTTTCCAAATGAGCGGGGATTCCCCACCGGCTCCTACACATTGCAAAAAAAGTGAGCAGTTCGAAAACGCCACGTTTTCAGCCAGACTGGTTTTTTAGCTAAATCTTTGGATACAGCCTCTATATCTGACCGTTTAAGTTTTGCTGTTAAAAACATGGGATGGTAACTAAACCACGTTTCATGCCTGTTTTTTCCAAAATCATGGAGTCAAAATTTGACACGACACACAAACAGAGTCATAGTGAGAGAGATATCCAAAAAGTTGGGTTGATCTAGGTTCACTTAGAGTGGCTCGCCACTCTAAGTGAATCTTTTTAACATCAAAACTTAAACGGTCAGAAATAGAGGCTGTTTCCAAAGATTTAGCTAAAAAACCAGTCTGGTTGAAAACGTGGAGTTTTCGTACTGCTCACTTTTTTGCAATGTGTAGGAACCGGTGGGGAATCCCCGTTCATTTGGAAAGGTGCCAAGGAAAGGCAAGCAAATAGCAGGTAGTTTCAAAACTTGTTTAATCACGTTTCTTGAATGAAGTATCTGTACTGTATCTTCAAGAGGTGAAATCAATAAAGAGCTTGTTACTTACTTACAAATATTTTCATAATTTCTTGAACGAAATTTCTGTATTGTGCATCCAAGAGTACACTTCAAGAAAGAAATTGTTACTTACTGGGAATTTTTTCATAATTTCTTGAATTAAATTTCTACATCGTTTAGCTAAGTGAAAATTGTTTGTGATAAAGAGAAAAAGAATAAAAAAGTTATGAAATTTCCGTATTGTGTATCCAAGAGTTGACTTCAAGAAAGAAATTGTTACTTACTGAGAATTTTTTCATAATTTCTTGAATTAAATTTCTACTTCGTGTAGCTAAGTGAAAATTGTTTGTGATAAAGAGAAAAAAAAAGTTACTTACTTGCGATTTTTTTTATATAATTTCTTGAATGAAGTATCTGTACTGTATATCCAAGAGGTGAAATCAAAAAAAAGAGTTTGTTACCTACTTACAAATATTTTCATAATTTCTTGAATGAAATTTCCGTATTGTGTATCCAAGAGTTGACTTCAAGAAAGAAATTGTTAGTTACTGAGAATTTCTTCATAGTTTCTTGAATTAAATTTCTACATCGTATATCTAAGTCGTGAAAACAATTAAGAGTTTGTTACTTACTTAGAATTTTGTTATAATTTCTTGAACGAAATGTCTTTTTGGTTATCCAGCAGGTGAATTCAAGAAAGAATTTGCTACTTACAATTTTTTCATAATTTCTTTAATGAAATTTCTGTATTGTGTATCCAAAAGGTGACTTCAAGGAAGAATTTGTTACTTACTTACAATTTTTTTATAGTTTCTTAAATGAAGTTTCTGCATTGTGTATCCAAGAGGTGACGTCAGGAAAGAGTTTGTTACTTGCTTACAATTTTTTCATAATTTATTAAATTAAATTTCAGTATTGTGTATCCAAGAGTTGACTTCAAGAAATAAATTGTTACTTACTGAGAATTTTTTAATAATTTCTTGAATTAAATTTCTACATCGTGTATCTAAGTCATGAAATTCTTGAATAAAATTTCCATAGTGTGTATAAAAAAGTTGATTTCAAGAAAGAAATTTTTACTTACTGAGAATTTGCTCATAATTCCATGAATTAAATTTCTACATTTTGTATCTAAGTAAAACTTGGTTTTGATGAAGAGAAAACAAAATTTACTTACTTACGATTTTTTCATAATTTCTTGAATGAAGTATCTGTACTGTATATCCAAGAGGTGAAATCAAAAAAAGAGTTTGTTACTTACTTACAAATATTTTCATAATTTCTTGAATGGAATTTCTGTATTGTGTACCCAAGAGTTGACTTCAAGAAAGAAATTGTTACTTACTGAGAATTTCTTCATAATTTCTAGAATTAAATTTCTACAACGTATATCTAAGTCGAGAAAACAATTAAAAGTTTGTTACTTACTTAGAATTTTGTCATAATTTCTTGAACGAAATGATAAAGAGAAAAAAAAAGTTACTTACTCGCGATTTTTTCATAATTTCTTGAATGAAGTATCTGTACTGCATATTCAAGAGGTGAAATAATAATAAAGAGTTTGTTACTTACTTACAAATATTTTCATAATTTCTTGAATGAAATTTCCGTATTGTGTATCCAAGAGTTGACTTCAAGAAAGAAATTGTTACTTACTGAGAATTTCTTCATAATTTCTTGAATTAAATTTGTACATCGTATATCTAAGTTGTGAAACAATTAAGAGTTTGTTCTTACTTAGAATTTTGTCATAAATTCTTGAACGAAATGTCTTTTCGTTTATCCAGCAGGTGAATTCAAGAAAGAATTTGCTACTTACTTACAATTTTTTCATAATTTCTTTAATGAAATTTCTGCATTGTGTATCCAAGAGGTGACTTCAGGAAAGAGTTTGTTACTTGCTTACAATTTTTTCATAATTTCTTAAATGAACTTTCTGCATTGTGTATCCAAGAGGTGACTTCAGGAAAGAGTTTCTTACTTGCTTACAATTTTTTTATAATTTCTTAAATGAAATTTCCGTATTGTGTATCCAAGAGTTGACTTCAAGAAAGAAATTGTTACTTACTAAGAATTTTTTCATAATTTCTTGAATTAAATTTCTACATCGTGTATCTAAGTCATGAAATTCTTGAATGAAATTTCCATATTGTGTATCCAAGAGTTGACTTCAAGAAAGAAATTGTTACTTACTGAGAATTTTCTCATTATTTCTGGAATTAAATTTCTATATCGTGTAGCTAAGTGAAAATTGTTTGGGATAAAGAGAAAAAAAAATTACTTACTTGCGATTTTTTCATAATTTCTTGAATGAAGTATCTGTACTGTATATCCAAGAGGTGAAATCAAAAAAGAGTTTGTTACTTACTTACAAATGTTTTCATAATTTCTTGAATGAAATTTCCGTATTGTGTATCCAAGAGTTGACTTCAAGAAAGAAATTGTTACTTACTGAGAATTTCTTCATAATTTCTTGAATTAAATTTCTACATCGTTTATCTAAGTCGTGAAAACAATTAAGAGTTTGTATCCAAGAGCTGACTTCAAGAAATAATTTGTTACTTACTTACTTACAATTTTTTCATAGTTTCTTAAATGAAGTTTCTGTATTGTGTATCCAAGAGGTGACTTCAGGAAAGAGTTTGTTACTTGCTTACAATAGAACTATTCTAAAGAATAAAGACGGGTTAAGCTTAAATATATTTATTGCTTAAACGTATTGACACACAGCCCAAAGAGATGCACAAAGCCCAAAGAAACACAAACAGCCGAAAGAGACAGAAACAGCTCAAAGAGACAAACACAGACCAAAAAGACTCTACTTACTTACAATTTTTTCATAATTTCTTTAATGAAAATTCTGTATTGTGTATCCAAGAGGTGACTTCAAGAAAGAATTTGTTACTTACTTACTTACAATTTTTTCATAGTTTCTTAAATGAAGTTTCTGCATTGTGTATCCAAGAGGTGACTTCAGGAAAAAGTTTGTTACTTGCTTACAATAGAACTATTCTAAAGGATAAAGACGGGTTAAGCATAAAGATATTTATTGCTTAAACGTATTGACACACAGCCCAAAGAGACACAAATAGCCCAAAGAGACAGGCATAGCCCATAAAAAAACACACAGCCAAAAGAGACACACAAAGACAAAAAAGGCGCAAACAACCCAAAGAGACACACAAACAGACCAAAAAGACTCAAACAGTCCCAATGAAACACACTCCCAAAAGATACACACAGAGCCCAAAGAGATAAAAACATACCGGAGAGAAACAGACCTCCCAAAGAGAAACACCCATACCTGAGACACACTCTGACCGAAGAGAATCAAACAGCCCAAAGAGACACATAAAGACTAAAAAGACTCAGACACCCCGAAAAAGCTCAAAGAGACACACATGGCTCCTAAGAGACACAAACAGCCGAAAGAAACACACAAAGAGCAAAATGACTCAAACACCCCAAAGAGACACACATAGCCCAAAGAAACACAAACAGCCCAAAGAGACACACACGGGCTAAGGAGACACACACAAGCCCAAAGAGACACACAAAGCCCAAAGAGACACATACAGACCAAAAAGATTCAAACACCCCAAAGAGACACACATAGCCCAAAGAGACACACATGACTCCTAAGAAACACAAACAGTCAAAAGAAACAAACACAGACCAAAATGACTCAAACAGCCCAAAGAGACACACATAGCCCAAAGAAACACAAACAGCCCAAAGAGACAAAAACAGCCCAAAGAGACAAACACAGCCCAAAAAAGGCTCAAACAGCCCAAAGAGACACAAACAGATCAAAAAGACTCAAACAGTCCAACGAGAAACAAATCCCAAAGAGACGCAAAAAGCCCAAAGAAACACACACAGCCCAAAGAGACACACATAGCCCAAAGAGACACACAAACACAAAAAAGACTCGAACAACCCAAAGAGACACACAAACAGACAAAAAAGACTCAAACAGTCCCAAAGAGACACACAGCCCAAAGGGACACCCACATCTCTAAGAGACACAAACAGCTCAAAGAGCCACATATAGCCAAAAGAGACACACAACCCCAAGAGACAAACAAAGACCTAAAAGACTCAAACAGCACAAAGAGACACATACAGACCAAAAAGACTAAAACACCCCAAAATGACACACAGTCCAAAGAGACATACACAGCCTAAGGAGACACACACATGACAAAGAGACACACACAGCCAAAAGAGACACATACAGTTCAAAGAGAAGTAAACGGCCCAAAGAGACGCACACATCCAACAGAGAAACACAAAGCCCAAAACGACACAAACAGCCAAAAGAGGCACATACAGACCATAAAGATTCAAACTGCCAAAAGATACATACAGCACAAAGAGACAAATACATCCATATGAGACACACACAGGATAAATATAAGTAAGACAAGTTCGAATATACACAAAAAGCCCAAAGAGACACACACACAACGACCACAGAGACAAAAAACGCCATTTCAAATACTTTAGTAAGAAAAGGGGTAAAACATTCCACATAAACACACATTGCCCACTAAGACACACATAACCACACAGAGACAAAAAACGCCACAAGAAACACACAGAGACAAAATTAAATCAAGCATCCCATGAGACCCACAAAGCTCAAAGTGAAGCAAGCGGCCCAAAGAGACGCACACATCCAACAGAGACACAAAAAGCCAAAAACGACACAAAAAGCCGAAAAGCCCAAAACGACACAAACACCCAAAAGAATCACACACAGAACATGAGTTTACGACTTGCAAAAAGAGACACACAGCATGAGGAGTAGCACTCTTCAAACAGAGACACACACAGGAAAAAGATTCATACACACAGTTAAACGATACACGAACAGTCCCAAGCAACACCCACACACAGCTCACAGAGACAAAAAACGCTCATTCAGACACAGACATACCAAAAAGACTCAAACACCCCAAAGAGACACACATAGCCCAAAGAGACACACATGGCCTCAAAGAGACACAAACAGCCAAAAGAAACACCCACAGACCAAACTGACTCAAACATCCAAAGAGACACATACAGCTAAAAGAGATGCACGTGGCTCAAAGAGATGCACACATCCAATAGAGACACACAAAGCCCAAAACGACACAAAAAGCCAAAAGAGACACACACAGACCAAAAAGATTCAAACTGCCCAAAGAGACACACAGCCTAAAGAGACACACACGGCCCAAAGAGCACAAACGCACGGGCTAAACAGACGCACACAGCCCGAAGAGACACACAAAGCCCAAAGAGACACACATACAGTCCAAAGAGACAAAAAACGCCCATACAGACACATAGAGACCAAAATATTCAAACACCCCAGAGAGACACACATAGCCCAAAGTGACACACACGATCCCTAAGAGACACAAACAGCCAAAAGAAAGACACACAGACCAAAATGATTCAAACAACCCAAAGAGACACACATAGCCCAAAGAAACACAAACAGCCCAAAGAGACACAACCCCAAAGAGACAAACACAGCCCAAAAAAGACTCAAACAGCCCAAAGAGACATAAACAGATCAAAAAGACTCAAACAGTCCAACGAGACACACAGCTCAAAGAGACGCACAAAGCCCAAAGAAACACACACAGCCCAAAGAGAAACAAATAGCCCAAAGAGACAAACACAGACCAAAAAGAGTCAAACAACCCACACAGACAAACAAACAGACCAAAAAGACTCAAACAGCTCAAAGAGACACACAGCCCTAAGAGACACACACAGCCTCAAGAGACACAAACATCTCGAAGAGACACAGACAGGCCCCTCATGCAAACAATTCTGAGTGTAGTCTACTATTACTTAATTAGCAGCTTCGTACATTTTGTTTAATTACTTATTTTTGTATTTTCCAGATTCCAGATTTTTATTTAACACAAATGAATAGACAAGCTGAAGTATTAAAAACGAGTCAACATAGAGCTACGATCACAATGAATTGTATTGTTTATACCCCCAAAATTGACTCCCCCTCCCCCACACCTAACCATTCCTGTCCCGCCGACATGGGGGAACGAAGGGAACGTTAGATCCTATTTTAAATTGACAATACTTTTCAAACGTTACTTGTGTATTATACAGACCACATCGGAGAGGTAGAAACCAGAAACCTGTTTGGTACGGGGGCGTACGTAAAGTATAATGTTGATTACTACTGACAATCTTTGGCAATCTGTCATCCTTCATCCGCAGAACGTCCCCTAGCCATCTTAAACTTTCTGTCATTATAGCTCTAAGAAGTAGGATTTAATCACAGTTTTTGTTCAGCCTACTGTTTGAGCTATGGTCAGTCAGTCGGGTACCCAAAACAATCCATAGGTAGTTTCTCTGGAAAACATCTAGCAAATCTCCTTCCGTTTTTCGGAGCGCCCATTCTTTAGAACTACGCTTGACCATTGTCATCACTATATCTTCCAAAATTCTAATCTTGGTTCACAGACTTATCTTCCTATTCTTTCAAAAAAATTTTCAACTGTGACAAAACACCCTGGGCCTTGGCTATTCTACTTTTAAAATCTTCAGTACACCCACCGTCTTTACTAACAATTAGATAAAAAAACAAAAAAAAACGTTTCTTTAACGGAAAGTAAGGAGCAACATTAAAACTCAAAACGAACAGAAATTGTTCCGTATATGAAGGGGTTACGCCCTCTTAAATACCTTGCTCTTAACGCTAAAGTTTTGAGAACTTTGAAAAAAGCTTCCTATTCTAATTAAACGGTCCTTGTGTTTCAGGAAACGTTCTTAAAAAATTGGGACAAACAGTCAAACTTTAGCGTAAAGAGCAAGGTATATATATGGAATCAGCATAATAAGCTGATTTTTTATGTATTTATTGATATCAAAATTCCTTTTTGATATTAATGTGATATCAAGTTTGGGTTACTATTGAGCCGGGTCGCTCCTTACTTACAGCTCATTACCACGCACTGTTTGATACTACATAGGTAAGTGAATATGTTCACTTGATGTATCTTCTCGTTACCCAACATCACCTTTTCAACTTCACTTATTCCTAGCCTTAGCAATTTAGTCCTCTTAATGTTAATTTTCAAACCTAATATTGCACCCTGAATTCGCAAAACCTCTAAAATCTCATTTTTACTAGGTTGCAGCTCAGTGGCGGATCCAGGGGGGCGAGAGGGGCGCGCAGCCCCCCTAGCGTAGTCTAAAGTAGTGTAATTTACTTAATTAACTCAAGTTTACGTTAATTAAACTTGCTCCTAACGCAAGTTTATCGGATCAACTTATTTTACCCCCCCTAATTTTTTTATCGGATCAACCCATTTTGGCCCCCCCCCCCCTAAAAAAATCCTGGATCCGCCCTGTTGCAGCTACTGCGGCAAACATGATTCTTGATATAGGCGCATAATCATTCTTAATTAATGACATTTAATGGGAAAACTCAACATTCTGCAAAAGAAAATGGTCCGAAGTCAACTCAGCTTTTAAATCATTGTTGGTCCAACCAAAAGGCATTGCATCGTAAGCTCCTATTTTGCAGTTTCCTAGCAAGTTTATTGGGTAGTTAATAATCTTCTCTTGGGTTGTTATTCTCATCTTTTTTATGGTCCTCGAGAATCCTCGGGATTAGTAAAATAGTCTATAAGTAGGCTAAAATTAATAACATTATCTACTGATTCTTTTTCTATCTTTTGTTTTGCCGTAGTTGCCAGTTCGAATTTTAGGACAAGTCCTAGCTAAACATCAACAGTTTTTTTGCTCTTTTTAAGATTTGCAAATTCAATAAATTATCTTAAATAGATGAGAACAAACAAGGTAGCCGTTATAGGAAATGATGGTTGTTATTACAGGTAAAGATCAAGCACAAGACGCAAAGGAATGTGACATGCAGCATTGATATTTTTGCCGCTGTTGTCTTCAGAGTTATTCAAGTATATCACAAGTTTCTCTTCCTACCACATTCCACATTAAAAATTAACGGTTGAAGCAGGGTTGAAATAAACACTTTCGTAATCAAGTAAGTTAGCTCATAGCAAGCTGCCACCTTGATTTTATTCTGGCTGAAATGACATTAATGTATTGATGGCAGGAGCAACTCCTTGACTATACACCACTAGTGGTCAGTGGTGTCAATTTGGGGGGGGGGGGTATATTGCACTCCAGGAGTTTGGCAAAAACCTTTTTTGGGTGTTTGCACTGGAAAATATACATTTTGGTATTTTCGTCAAAAGAAATTGAGCAAAAATTGCCCTTCTAGATTCCGAAAAATATATTTTGTCAACCCCTCCCCCTCTCCCACAAAAATACAATCCTAGCTATTATGTAATTTCGAGCTACAAAAGTATAGTATTTTACATGACGGATAGACTATCATAAAATAGTGGGCCATAGCACACTGATTTGAGCAGTTTTGGCGAATTCACATCCCTAGGAGCATGAGCTAAGCGAGTTGATAATTGTGAAAAAATGTTGATAATTGTTTCTCTTACTTTGAAAAATATCCAAATTCAAGAAAAAACATCACTTTTTCCGGAAAAGAAGAAAAATAGTTTTTATCCAATGGCGAAACTAGCCAACGGTCAGGAAAAACTATGATCTCTGAAATATAGCTTGAAGAATGAGCTCGAAGAATAGAGGGACCGGTTGGGAGAAATAGTCCCCTTGGAAAAAAAAACTCTTGGCTGTAATTGGCTGTAATTTTTTCGGGAAAATTTCTCCTTGATAGTCTTGAAACATGTAATTTTTTTCGGGAAAATTTCTTCTTGATAGTCTTGAAACATTCCTAGTGCTAGCAAGGTTAGTCGAAGGTTAAGTAGTTAACCAAACAAAGTAAAGCTTCTAATGGATATTCTAAAGGGGGTAAATAAAGACTCCCAAATATTACATAAAAGTTGTCTCTCTTCTGGGTACGAGTTTGCCCCTCAACTTCCATAATTGTCCCTTCCCACTCCGTTCATAGTAACAAAAGTATTAAGTTTAGAGATGGAAAAACTCCCAACTCTTATTAATTGCTATTTTAGCCTAACCCTTCTAACCAGATGCTGTGTGTCCAAAAATCATCTACAATTTTTTTCCAGTCACAGCCACTTAAACACACATAAACTAAAAAAAGTCCAGGCAAGCACTTAACATATTCAGTGCTTGTACCCACCCAACTAAAGTTCAATAGCCCTTCACTATCCGTTCTTTCTATGCAGACCTAGTCATTGGAAAACTCCGGAAATAAGTTAAGAAAATGGAATTGTTATTGCATCAATAGGTAAAGCTTTTTGCTGTTTTCCAATAGTTTTTCCTATGTACAGACGAGAGGTCTGTTTTATGTAGTTGAGTAATCATTTCTCTTATATTGATTAATTTGATTTGAAAAATTCCATTTTTGTCACTTTATATCTCTTTATTTAGACGAGAGGTCTGTTTTGTGCATTTCTGACGAGAATTCTGCTATACCGCTATTTAAGCAATCATTTCTCTTATATTGATTAATTTGATACTATAAATTGAATTCTTGTCACTCTCCTTCTCTTTAATAAGCATAAATTAATATCAAACAGTTCCCGGTTACGAACTGTAAGTAAGGAGTGACTTAGGCAAATAGGAACCAAAACTCAAAAATAGGATCGTTAAGAACAATTAACGAATCAAAAAATGTTTTTTTTTGTGCTGATTCCGAATGTATCAAATTCATTAAGTTTAATATCATCCGTCAAAAACTGAAAACCTGAGAAAATTTGCTTGATTTTCGAAGAAAAAGAAATACACCCCTAAAAACGAAGTGATCCTAATTAAAATTACATAATTGGATTCAACATGTCAGAGAACACCACTGTAGAGGTTTCAAGCTGCTATCGAAGAAAATGTGAAATTTACATTTTTTTTTTCCCAGAAGAAAGACCACGTGTTTATTTGATTTATCTTAATTTTCATAGGGGTGACTATAACGAAAAAATGGTCCTAGAAGATCAGAAATGACTCATTCGAAAAGTGGCGGTTTCTGTTATTTTGTGGCACAAAACAAGGATTTCGCCCCAAAGAGGACCAAGGTGCTGTCGATTGGATTTAAAATCATCAGAAACCTCTTTATTGAGCTTCCCAGTTGCAGAGGAAGTAATGCCGTGCGGTGGCGTATACGTTCCTGAAATGTCACGTAGTCCATACAAGATAAATGGTTAATAAGGACATTTATCTTAATGTTTAATTTAACTAGGCTAATTCACTTTATTTTTCATTAAATTATGTTTAGTGATATATAATTGCGCATCAGCTATTATGAAGGATGGGCGGTGGGGGGAAGATGCCTCGAAGAGTGCATTTTAGTGTAACAAGCAAAGGGCTGAGGAAGTGACAGCCGCCCCCTTATATGGAATAATTCCTGTTCGATTCAAGCTTTACTGTTGCTCCTTAGTTTCAGTTGAAACAACTTGTATTTTTTTTAAATAACCATCTAGCATCTGTTTTTTTTATTTTAAATCCTAGAATTAAACTTTAATTTATCTTTGATTTTCTTGTAAACTACAGTAGTGACCTGGTGCCATTTATTTACATCCGGAAGACAAACACCTTCAAGGAGTCATTAGTTAAGCCCCTCCCCAAAAACGAAGCTAGGCTTGTCCCTCCCTCCAAAATTGAGTTCCGGTCAGCCTTCAGCTTTCTACACATGAATTTTGGTGATGTTCATGTTATTTTCAAAATATGTAATTCTTAATGACTGTTTCGTTTTTTTTATAATGCAGAATTATAACGTTGATAAGATTTATCTTCATTTGAGTCTTAACTTATTTGTTTCCTTTAATCAGACGAAAGATGTGAAAAGTAAACTCTATCCGACCTTAGAACTAATGCGCATGCACAGGAGTTTATTTCTGTGCATTTGTACAGTACTCTTGATTTCCCAAATAAAGAATTACAAATTTTTGGCTTTTTTAGAGATGGAGTCGTAGACTCAAAGACCCTTAGCCTGCTTACGTGCTTGTTAGCACTTACCATATTCAATTTTTATATCCTATTTAGCTTCTATAATCCTTTGGCGTCCGTTCTTTCTTTGGAACTGAATCATAAAATTTACTTTCATTAGTCTTATATACCAAACTAATGAACTTCTAGATCATTTTTCCAGGTTTATTTTCATGTTGTTATTACTTTCGTTCATTAGCCTCCGGAAGCTCAAAAACTTCCGAAAACCTGTACTACCCACTATTTACAACTCGTGTAATCATTGTTGCATGTTTCCTGTTAGCTCCTCTAAGATCAGCTCTGTGGTTAGGTTCAATTGTAATTATAATCCATCGTTCGTTCACCTGAAAATAGCAGTGAAATCAAGAGTTTTTACCCATTGAATAGACCAAAGGTTTTATCCAACAAAATGGCAAGATATCATTTGATATAGATGTGCATAAAAATGACAGGGATTTAAAGGGCAAACCCTAGGATGACCAAAACGAAATATGTTCCTGGAATGGTCAGGGCCACTAGTTGTTCAATTGTATTACAAAACTTACTAATAATCCCCACTCATCGTATATCCTAGACCTTTTTAATGAAAAAGTAGACTAAAAGTGTTAAAATCATGAAATTTTGTAACCATGGTCATTAGTGTAAACTATAAAAATCTCATAGTTATGCTTAAAAAAAAAAAAAAAAAAAAAAAAAAAAAAAAAAAAAAAAAAAAAAAAAAAAACAGCGAAAAATGACGTCCCGTGAGAGCTGAATGGCTGAGCTACCGACAGGAGTGAGCGAAATGAGCCTATGGAGCAAGCAAAAGTTGCTGCTTCATATTTTGGCAAATCCAGAACTACACTTCCACTGCTCATTATTCCACTGCGTCGGGATTTAGCTCGGTTTTCGCACCACCTCGACAATTAGCTTAATTGAGCTTTTGAGATTGAGAATCCTTGAATCATTCTATTTTAAACAGATTACACATATCTACCTTTCTGTTAAAAAGATAGCAATTGAGGGGTAGCAGGGACCACGAATGGAATCTTTACCTTCAATTATACATATTAAATGTCCTTGCGTAATTCCAGTTTTAACGAAATCAAACTTGTCTACATTTCTACTAAAACACATCAATGAAGAATAGAACAATTGTATAATTTGTGCCTCTTGCTTCTGGGGCTGTGCGAGTTATGCTCATTTCCCCTTGAAGGCAGATTATTTGGACCTTCAGACAATTCGAAACAAAATGATAGTCTCAACATCTTGATAAGATGTGGGTGGAGGGAAACGAAGCGGGTTGAGGGAAATGACCAAAAGCCAAAAAAGATTATAAGCCATACAAAAACCTTACCTTAGATCTAAGTTCCTCCAGAGCTGTTGATGGCACATAGAGCGTTGACGTGGCCTCTCCAATCGTCCTAAAGCTTTGCTGTTCCAGGACTCGCGAGGTCACAGCCGTCCTTAGAACTCTGTCATTGATCCTCTGTAAGGGACTTTTGGGACGCCCTTGTTTTGTTCGATAATCTGGTACCCAATCGTAGGTTGTCCAACAAAGGTGGTTCTGTTGATTGCGAAAAACATGACTCAGATATGTCCTTCAACAGCACCTCTTGTTCGACAGCAGTAATAAAGGGCTGGCTCTTTCTAATTCGAATTTCATTATTGTTGGGTTTTTGTTAGCAGCTTAAATTTAGATCTCCTCAGACACATATTTTCGAATTAAAGAATCCTCTTTTGAGCTTTTGGTTCATTTCCAGCACTCACTAGCATAGAGAAGTATTGAGAGTACGTTGCTATTAAAGAGACGTAACTTCAATCTTATATGAAACATTTCAAACAAAAACGTGCTAAAAAATTACTTGAGCTCCATTAAATTTGGGGAGCATGAGGTGCTAGTGACCCTCTTGTAGTTGAAATTTATTATTTTATCAGCAAATTAATTTAAATATCCGGGTTGCAGCGGTAGCTCGCAACCTAGCAAGAGACGATCAAGTCCCATATTAAGAAATACAATAGCCCATAACTCCTAAAAATAGTGTCAGATCGAAACACAAAATATACTAATAGAATCATCTTGTCCAAAACCCCTCTGTAAAAAACTTAAAGCTCTTTGGCTTGAATAAAGAGGAAAATCCATTGACTTAATAATGATAAGTGCCTGGAAATACGATATTCTGCATCGAAGGCATCTATTTATTTTCTTTTCCTCCACAGCTAGCGGGGCACTGGTACGTCATAGAGAGCTGTTTAATAACTCATTTAAAAGGGAATTGATCTATTTAAGAACTACTACTACTACTAACAACAACTCACCGCAACACCAAACCACGTGAGGCCAACACAGCTACACACGCTCCTCCATCCCAATCTATTCAAATCCTCCCTCTCTACACCCTCCCAGGAAGTTCTCATTTCCTTTAAATCTTTCTTTATGACATCCTCCCACCCCAGACGAGGACGACCTGGTTTCCGTTTAGTCCTTGACGGTTGGCCAAAATGCACAATCTTCGGCAAACTATCACCCTTCATCCGCAGAACGTGCCCTAGCCATCACAACCTTTCTTTCATTATTGCCCAAGAAAGCGGGATTGAACCACATTTTCTGTACAGCCCACTGTTTGAAATACGGTCAGTCAGCTGGATACCCAGAACAATCCGTAGGCAATTTCTCTAAAAAACATCAAGCATATCTTTATCCGCTTTTCGGAGCGCCCATGCTTCAGAGCCATATTTGACCACCATCGTATTCGAATATTCTAATCTTGGTTTGCAGACTTATCTTCCTATTCTTCCAAACGTTTTTTAACTGTGAAAAAACACCCTGAGCCTTGGCTATTCTACTTTTAACATCTTCATTGCTATCATCGTCTTTACTAATAACACTACCAAGGTAAGTGAAGCTGCCCACCTGATCAATCTTTTCGTTACCCAACGTCATCTTTTCATCTTCACTTATCCCTAACCTTAGTGACTTAGTCTTCTTAAAATATAATTTTCATACCTATTCTGGCACTCTAAACTCGCAAAACCTCTAAAAGTTCATTCATTTTGCCCATACTTTCGTCTAGGATGCTAAAATCATCAGCATAATCTAAGTCCATGAGTTTTTCCTCCCCATTTGATTTCGTGGTCCCCATTGCCTTTCCTGTGCTCCTTAAAACAAAGTCCATCAAAAGGATCCATATAAAGGGGGATTAAATACAAAACTCCTGGTTTAATACAAAACCAGCTGCTGAACTCATTTCCTACCTTACCCGCAGCAGTATTATTCTCGTACACAGCACTAATCATTTTAATGTATTTGTCTGGTATACCATACAAGGATAAGGTCTTTGCTAAAGTTCTTCTATCAACAGAATTGAACGCTTGCTCATAATCTATAAAACTGAGGACCAAAGGTGTTTGACAACTCAGGCACTTCTTAATTATTAACCTAAGAGTGAAAATTTTGTCGACACATCCTCTATCTTTTCTAAAACCGAACTATTCTTCTCTTAAAACCTCGTCAACAGCATCACTAGGTCTAAAAAGTATCATATTTACTAAGTACTTTGTTACCTACAGAGATCAGACTAATGCCTCGATAGATAGATAGATAGATAGATAGATAGATATTTATTGCAATAAAAGCCACTTTGGGCCATGGCAAAAAAAGGAAAATCACACAAAATAATAACATGATTATAACACTCATAGCAAAGTATGGTAGCCCACATAACAATAACAACGCAAAATTACAAAACATTACAAAAACATAATAAAGCACACGATACCATTAAACTAACATAAATAGATAGATGTATGTTACATCTATCAAGGGCCATGACTACAAAAATAACAAACAAGAAAACAACTTACACACATACAACAATACTTTCCACACTCACCCCACCCCTTTTACAAAAATCTATCTCTATTTGACATACCCAATTTTATATACTTTGCTATCCATGGTGCTCTCAAGGAATGACCAAAGCTCTCCAGGTGCTCTCAGAAGAAGCCTCGAAAGTTGGACTGAAGATCAATTGGCAGAAAACCAAAGTTATGCTCCTTGAGCCCCCCCCGTCCCGTTATACTATATAGGAAGTCAACATTGGAAGCAACCGAGTAGATGTGGTTGAAGACTTCACTTACCTTGGATCTATTCTGTCGAATGATGGCTTGATCACAAAAGAGCTTACATCTCGAATTGCGAAGGCTTCAGCACTTGTTGGGAGGCTTAGCAGCATCTGGCGAAAGCCAAACATAAGCCGATTTACCAAAATGCGCATCTACAATGCGTCAGTCAGTACCGTCCTGCTGTATGGAGCAGAGACGTGGCCAGCTGCCAAATCTATCCTCAGCGCCGTCGATGTCGCTCAGACGAAACATCTCCGAAGAATCGAAAGACTTCACTGGACTGACCTCGTTAGCAACCAGACTCTCCTATCACGTACGGCTCAAACTCCTTTCTCACCGCAGCTTGCCCAGCGTACTGTTCGGTGGTACGGCCACCTCCTTCGCATGCCACGCGACGCCCCAGCACGGGTCGCATTTGACTTCGACCCCACCCTACCCGGATAGAAACGACACAGAGGACGCCCACACACTAGGTGGAAAAACAAAGCCGATGAATTCCTCACCCAAGCCCACATCCCGGTGGAAGAAGCTGTGATCCTGGCAAGCGATAGGTCAACCTGGAGGCACCTAGTCTCATCGTTCTCTACGCCGAACCCTCGGCAGGAGCCTTAAGTCAAGTCAAGTAAGTCAAGCTATCATTCTTATTGTCCCATAATTTTTTGATCCCATTACTTAAACCTACCACTCACTTGTCCCACATTAACAAAAAATAAATCTTTCCTTAGATCCTGTAATTCGGGACAAAGGGCCATGAAGTGAAGCAGATCCTCCCCATTTTCTCCGCACATAGGGCATGAGTAAGGACCCTCCTTTACCCTTACCCTCCCTAAATATTTCCTCCTTTCTCCAAGTGCTAGAAAATTACCCATCCCTGATATATACCACTTAATTTCTTCACTATTTAAACCCGCTTTAAAATAATTATCATATCCCCAGACCTCCTTCCATTGGCGGTAAATGCCGAGGGACACCGAGGCTGCGACTTCACACTGCCATTTCTGAATCTCCTGATCTTCAAGCACTCTCTTTACTAGTTTTGCTACATTTCCTACTTCCAGCCCTATCCCCTTCCCTTCATTCCAAACACCTGATAACCCACAACTATTTAAGATTGATTTCACCTGGGAAGCCCATGAACATTTCCTTCTATCCTGCAACACCTCCAGATAAGCTGCATTTACTAACCTATTATTCTGTAAACCAATCACCTTTTCCCAGTATCCTATCATTCTAACCAATCTTTTTACCCTTAATGAAAACAATCCTAGATCACCCTTTAACACCAGATTATTAAATTTCCCGCTTAGCCCTAAAAGTCTCCTGAAATGTCCTAAATAAATTCTCTCTATTTTTTCCCCTCTATCAAAACCCCAAACTTCCCCACCGTAACTCAATGATGGGCCTACCTTCGTCTCAAAAATTCTCTTCTGTAGCTTAATATCTGCCGGTCCTAGATGCCTAAGGGGACTCTTCAATAATGCCCATGAAGCCTTCTGACCCTTCCAACTCGCTATTTGTACCTGATCACTCCATTTCCCTGAACTTGTGAACTTACATCCCAAATAAATATAATCATTAACTTCCTTCATCTCTTTCCCTTTAAAATAAAACTTATTCTTTTCCCTTTCATCATTTCCAAAAACTAATATAACTGATTTTTCAATATTTAAAACTAATTTTTTAATCTCCAGACAACTATCCAAAATCTCTGACATCTTTTGCAAATCCGGAGCCGATTTGGCAAGCAATACTATGTCATCTGCAAATAATAAACAAAACAGCTCCAGCGACATTAATTTTAACATAGGGACATTTCTATTTCTAAAATACTGCTCAATATCATTAATAAAAAGAGAAAACAAACGCAGTGATAGAGTGCATCCCTTTTTGAGGCCTACATTACTTAAAACTGGCCTAGAATAAGAAATACCAACCTTCACTACTACTTTAACCACCTCATACATTTTCATTATAACTTCTACTAACCTAATTGGCAATCCTAATTTCACCAACACCACTTTCAACAAACTCCTTGAAACTTCGTCAAATGCTCCCCTAATGTCCAAAAACGCCGTATATAGCCTATTTTTCCATGCCTCGTATATTTACTAGCTAAAGCCTGTAAACAAAATATTTGATCAATTGTACTATAGTTTTCATTAAACCCTGCCTGACATTCAATTAATATACCTTTATAATGCAACCATTTATCCATCCTATTAGAAAGGACTCTACAAAATCGCTTACTGATAGAACTTCCTAAACTTATCCCCCTATAGTTCTTGTGTAGGTTTCTTTCTCCTTTCTTAAATAATGGGATCATAATCGATATCTGCCAATTTTGTGGCCATAGAGGTGTACTTAGAATTGCCGAGAATATCAATGCAAGCACTGGCAGTATCCACGCTCTTGACCATTTCAGCAGCTTAGTTGGTACTCCGTCGATGCCCGGGGCTGAATTCCCTCTCATGCTTTTCAAGGCGTGCCATATTTCCTCCTGTCCAACCGGTTCCAGTAGTTTAGCGTCCTCTGAATCCAACTCAAAATCGGCTGTTTCTTCTAAACTATTCATCTCCTCATTCGCTCTCTCTTCGTCCTCTTCGGTGTATATCTCTTTATATTTTTGTTCTAAGTATTCTGGCCAGGTATCGGCGTGAGGGACTGAATCAGTCAACTTTCTATTTTCTGTTGATTTCCTAATTAACTTCCAGAACTCCGTTTTATCATTCACGCTAAATTTCTCCCGTATTTTTTGGCTCTCTTCCTCTTCAGAACGTCTCTTCTTCAACTTAAGAAGCCTTTTATATCCCCTTCGCTTGTCCCTAAAAACCTGCAAATTATTTTCCAGATCAACTGTATTACTAGCCTTAAGCAATCTAAAAGCTACTAAAACCTTCTTCTTCTTTTCCTCACAATCCTTATAAAAAAAACTCATCAAACCAGTACTTCTAACATTTTTTCTCCTACATGCCACCTTAGTTCCAATCTTATACAAAACCCCCGACAAAAAATCAACAGAACCTGCTATCTCCCCTTCCCTTGCCATATCCTCACTCTTCTGAATAAATGAATCCAGCTCTTTATCCTCAACTAGTACCTTTTTCAACTTCTCCTCCCTATCATTATCAAACCTTAAACCGCCCCTCCAATCAAGTTCACTACCCATCTTTCCCCAAGCCCCAAACTTCTTTTTACGGCTTTCAGCCCCACCTCCCCCTCCTAATTCAACCCTAATAGGCACGTGGTCCAACCCTGCACGAGCCATCACCTCAAAATCCACACAACCAGAAAGAAGCCCCAGACTAACCACCCCATAATCTATAACACTTGGATATCTACCCGAAAAACATGTAAAATCCCCCACTCCTTTATCCGTCCCTGTCCTCCCATTCAAAATAACCAAATTCTGCTTACCACAAAAATCCAATAATTTTTCTCCCCAATTATTCTTTCTCCGATGACCGTCCTTACTCGTCCTCCTCATAACCGACGGCTCAATCATATAAACTCCATTCGTTTTTCCTAGTTCGAGATCCACCTCCTCCTCACGGGCTCCTTCATCCTCCCCTGTATATCCGTTAAAATCCCCTAGAAAAACAAAATAATCGGACGGAAACTGTTCTGAAAAACGATCCATATCATTTTCTAATATCTCCCAGGTATCTTCATCACTAAAAGTGTTAGTTTCCGGCGGTAAATACACTGAACAAAAGATAAACGAATTACCACCTAAAGGTACTCGCACCCATACTAGATTACATGAAACACTTTTCAACCGAGATAAATTTCGCCATCTATTCGTTATCAATAATGCCACTCCTCCATAAGTTCTACCATTACCACACTCATTCTTATAACCTTTCTTATACAGTGGTTTAATTAAGGTTTTCCTAAAATCGTTAGGTACTTCCCCTTTTTCAAAATCATATTCATAATCTTCAGTAACTTATTTCTAACCTCAGAGCCACCATATTTGAGAAACTAATTTACCAAGCAATCAACACCTGGGGCCCTATCATTTTTTTATCCTTTTAGTACTGTTGCTAATTCTTCCTCACAAAAAAAAAAATCTTCCTTCACATCCAAGGTATCACAAACTTTTTCATTTTCCACAAAATCTTTTCCTGCAACTTTATCTTGGCTTAGCACAATCTCAAACTGCTCTGCCCATCTCTCTTTAACTCTTTCCTTATCACTAATTGTGGCCCCGTCCCTATCTTTCACTGGGATAGTTCTGGATTGACTACTCCCTCTCAATTTATTAACATGCTAGTACAATATTTTACTATTATGCCGTCTTGCTGCATCTTCCAGATCCTCACCAATTTTATCCAGGGCCTCCATTTCATAACTCCTTAGTTCATATTTGAAAGCTTTCTCCACCTTCTTTACATTCCTTTTGTTTTTATATGATCTATCACTCAGATAATTCTTTGTCAAATTTTGAACTCTGAAGTTTAGTATTCAACATTTCCTGGGAAGTTTCTCTCAAATTCTCATCCTGGAGTCCACCAGCATCATCACTTCCTGGGAGGTAGTTACCCTTCCGAAATTTCAGCTTTCAATTAACCCTAGATACTACTAGATGGTGATCTTTACTTTTAACGTCAATAATAGCACTCCTGTATACCCTAGTATCTTGTATTGATCCTGCCAGTCTTCGGTTTACAACATAATCATAATCTTGTATAACATAATCGATAAGGTTTGCTGTCTTACCATTGCGTGAATACGATGTTGACTGATGGTTCATTTTGTGACCAAACGCCGTATTGGTTATGACTAGATTGTTAAACCTACAAAACTGCTATTTTATTTTCCTAAACCAAACATACCTCGGAAAGGATACCATCCATCCTTATTTCTACCGACCTGGGCGTTAAAATCTCCTAGTAAATCGACCATAATTCTACATGGAACCCTGTCTATTTGCTCCTGTAACTGTAGGTAAAATTCATCTGAGTCACTAGTATCTCCGTCAGTCAGTTCTACAGGGACAAATACTGCTATAATTTATACCCTGAACTTTTTGTCTGGGTGAGAACGTCTGTCGAGAAAAAATTAAAATTTTACGCTGATTAAGAAATGGTTAGTATTATCTTGATTGGTCTTAGCAGCAAAATGTTATTTCAGAAACAAATTTATGGAATTTACAAAAAATATCCTGAAACCCTTAAAAAAAAGGCCTCAGATCGAAACAAAATATGCATCATTAGAGTTGCCATGACCAAAAACCCTATAGAATAAACTTACGGTTCCCTGGCTTGAACAACAAGGAGAATTATTTTTTTGTATAGCTAGCACTGATGTATCATCTTTTTTTCAATTTTTTCAGACAATAAGCTTCACGAAAATGAAATTCAACCCTTCTTTCTTGGGCCGTATAAAAGACTTACAACAGTTAGGTCAAGTCTTATGGATGATGGACGCTAAACTAAAGAAAATCCTGCTTTTTGGCAACCCAGATGGGACCAATAGAAAATAAAACTTCCTCAAATTGGGCGAAAAGAGGTCACAAGAAAATTTTTAAATGAAATAGAAACGGCTAGATCTGGCAATGGGTTGTCAGTAGCTTCAGTAATATCCAACAGAGTTGGCACACTGCGACCATCATTAAACCTGATGGGCTTTTATCTGATCAGTGAATCATTAGTAGAGTAGTAGGTACCATTTTGCTTGAAGCTATAGGAATTACCATGCTATTTGCTTGAAGCTATAGGGATCACCATGCTATTTGCTTGAAGCTCTACAGCTTTTCAAAGAGAGTGAGTATCCTCTCACACCTGTTACATTTCTTTGAAGTATTTTTTGGACAATTGCCTTAACTCGAGAATAGTTTGTTATTAATGCGTCGCTGCTAATTAAAAAATTGGATACTACACTCAGAATTGTTTGATTGACATATGCTGTTGAAACATTTTGTGTAAAAGCTAACTATATTTGCAAAAAGGGATAAGGGATTCGCGAATTGGACTGTCCGAACGATCTTATTTGAATAATACGGAAAAAAACAGAGCTAGATAACATTTGCGAATTGGATCATATGAAGGTAGAGAATAAAGGGTTAAACCGATTAGCAGTTAAGGTAACCTCGAAGAGCATGTTAACTCATAGCTTATTTATTATAAATTTGGAACAATATTAATCTATGGAAATGGTATCTATGATAAAATGGTCTTATGACTTGACCTAAATTTACTTCTTTGATGTGTTCTGTATAATACGAAAGTGACGTTTGAACAGTGTTGTCAATTGAAAATAGAGTTTAACGTTATAGTATACTAAAGAGTTGATACTAAGAGAGATGTAGATAGCAAGAAAAGAATTTTAATAATTAATCTCAGAACAAACCTTAGAACTCCTCGCAAATCAAGTAGTAAGGTGAATGTGAGTACGAACCATCAAGGATCAAAAGCACCAACGACCCTAACCACCAGAGACCTCAACCCCCCAAAGGTCCCCTATCCCCAAACTCGAAGGGCGCCCCCTCCCTTCAACTTTTTGGCCCCCTCCCCCCATTTTTTGAATTTTTTTTGAAGTTTATTTTAAATTTTTTTTATTTTTTTTTTTAAAATGATGTATTTTTTTCACCTTTTTTTACATGTCTTCGAATGAGATGAAACATATTTAAAGCAAAAAAAATCACATTTAGTATTGTCCAAACTCAAAATGAGAATGGTATAGACATGTTAGTCATGACCTTTACTATTAGAAAAATAATGTTTGTAGTAATAATTTTTTTTTATTGGACTAAAATTTTTTTTTGGACTTCGAAATTATTAAATTTTTTTTTTACGTATCTTAAAATGACAAAATATGCTTACGGCTCTAACAATTGTACTCTATGCTTGCTCAGAGACACGATGTGGCTTTCTCACTTGTACTTTATGACGGGTTACCAACACTGTCTAGATTATTGCATGTATTAAATCAGTATTTTTTACGCAGTGGAACGATAAACACATAGGTCATATCTTTAAAATAAAAGTAATGATGGAGCATGTTAATAAAGTGTGTTCACATGACAATGTTATTGTAGAACTGAATGCCGACAAGGAGAAGTATCTAAACTATGGAACAAGTATAAGTGCTAGCACTATTGGAAATGTATGCATACATTGTCATGACAGTAAGGAATTAAATTTGTTTGGAGTACCGAAAAAATTCAACTCTTATGTTGGTGGATATGCAAGATTGAGATCTCCAGAGATGATTGCACTCAAAGAGAATGCCAACATAAAAATAATCTTTGATGATAGAGGACAACTCCTTGCTACTGTTGCAGGTAACACGTTACCTACTGATACATCCTATCGTCAGCTTTCGGGTATTAGCATTCAACGGAAGATAAAAAAAAGAAAGGCCTACTCTTCTACTAATGTCATAAACCATATCTTGTCTACGTGCCGAAACTGTTACCTGTGTAAAAATAATGTGATAATAGACAGTGAAATTGCCAGAAAAATAAAAAGGGCATGGGTAGAAAATATCACTATAGAATATAAAGATGAATCGATGAAAAACAAAGTACCAGCAAACGGTACTGCCATTGATCAAACAGTCAATGAACCAAATAATACCAAAGACGAAAAGCATATTGAGCCTGTCGATGACACACCAGTAAAAATGGCGTATGACTCAAAATGGAATAATGATTATTCTACTGATAACGAACTAAGAGAAGACAATAACTACAATATCGAGAGAGAACATGGTGAACTATTTTATAGAACAGATTCAAAATGTCCAAAGTTGAACATTGATATTAATAATGCATCATAATATATTTTTATATTAATATTCTACATAGCATTATTTCATTAAAAATATATTATGCATCACATTGTTATGTGTTCATTATTTTTAGAGTAAGCAAGCATACCAAACGTTTAGAATGTCTATTAAAACATCGGAGATGTAAGAAAAGGAATTTGCATACATCTATTGTCAGACACATGGGATAACATTGACAAATTCTAGGTATCAGAATGAATAAATTCTTTATTAGCATCAGTTGTTGGATATGTCATTATGAAAAAATTGTAAGTAAGTAAGTAACATGCTTTATTAACATTCTTTATCGATTGAATTCGCTTCCATAAACATCCTTTGTCAGATAAATCGAATTAAATTGACAAAATGTAAATATCAGAGTGAATAAATACTTTATAAACATTCTTTATCGGATATGTCGGATAAAATTGACAAAATCTAAGTATCAGAGTGAATAAATGCTTTATCATCATCATTTGTCGGGTACATCAGATAAAATTGACAAAATCTAAGTATCAGATTGATTAAATTATATGTCAACATCCATTTCTCGAATACATGGGATAAAATTGACAAAAGCTAAGTATCAGAGTGAATAAATGCTTTATCATCATCATTTGTCGGGTATATCAGATAAAATTGACAAAATCTTAGTATCAGATTGATTAAATTATATGTCAACATCCATTTCTCGAATAAATGGGATAAAATTGACAAAAGCTAAGCGTCAGAGTGAATAATTATTTTTCATTAACATCTTTTGTCAGATACAACGAATATAGTTGAAAAAATCTTAGTACCAGAGTGAATTAATGCTATATCAACATCCTTTGTCAGATAGGTTTGATAAAATTGACAAAACCTAAGTGTCAGAGTGAATAATTTTTTTTATCAACACCTTTTGTCAGATACATCAAATATAATTGACAAAATCTAAGTATCAGAGTGAATAAATGCATTATCAACACATTTGTCGGGTATATTGGATAAAATTGACAAAATCTAAGTATCAGATTGATTAAATTCTATATCAACATCCCTTTCTTGGAAACATGGGATCTAATTGACAAAATCTAAGTATCAGAGTGAATAAATTTTTTTTTATCTACATCTTTTGTCAGATACAACGAATGTAATTGAAAAAATATTAATATCATATTTATTGAATTGTATTCCAACATCCTTTGTCGGGTATGCAGAATAAATATGGAAAAAGCTAAGTATCAATATGAATAATTTTTTTTTTTCGATACCTTTTGTCAGATACTTCAAATATAATTGGCAAAATCTAAGTATCAGAGTGATTAAATTGTTACGTTTGGACTTTGCCTGATGTGGCGTTGTGACATTAGCCTGAAGTTATGGGGGGTTATGTTATTATAAGTTGTTAATTAAATTAGCGTTTCCTCGTGAGGTGATAAGATAAATGTTTGACCGCGCCACTCCCCATGGGAGAAAATAAAAATAGATTGACTAATAAATTTGAATTCCTTTATGAAGTGACCAATTTGGTGAGGGAGTCATCAATCTAGGCGTACAATTATTCTTCATGAAACTATCAGATACCCTGGGAGCGTTACCCATTGGAGAGCATTCGAACTAGATGGCTACTTTTGTAAGCTAGATACTAAAATATAAAACGAAACGGTGAACATAGAAAAGTAATAGGTTTATTAGACTTACATGCTTAATCATACAGCATCGAACTTCAATAAGCAATGCAATAAATGGTCAATACAAGAATGTAATGATAATGATCAATACCAGAATGAATATGACGTGAAAAAACACTTCTTCACTCGCATATAACATGAGTTTCGATTCTGAGCAATAATTACTATTTTCTAATTGCCATATCTCCTCCCGGAGGGCCCTCCACTTTACTCTTATGCTGACAAAATCAGACATTATGCAGCCAAAACTATCCAATAGTTCATTCGCAATATTAATCACTAAATACCCACATTTCTAATAAAAGATTCAAACTAAGTTTTATACAATGTCCTACTCTGTCTGTCTAATACTTTTATGAAATTCCAATCCATCTCTTTAGCATTATGCTTGTAAAAAGCCCGTAGTTTTTTCACCTTTGAAATCTGTCAATAGTGTCTAAAATTTTCAAGAGCCGTTTGTTTTGTAGAACAAAGAATGCGAATCTCTACAGAGTACAACAAAAGTACCTTTTTGAATTCTTCGAATTTAATCATCTTTTATTTGGTGCTTTTCAAAGGGATATTTGGCTGATAGATGAATGAGAATGTAAAACGGAGTTTCAAGCTTAACTAAGAGGGTTTGATCTACGTCAGGAACATAATTAGAACAAAGTAAATTTTTCATAAGTAAAACGTTGTACACGGTACATTTCACCCATCCCATTTTTGAATGACGTCCCGTCATTAGGACTTGCTTGCCCTTAGGTTTTAAATTATTTTGAAATTTGTCTACTGTTCGTTTCATGCAATTTTAACTGATTTTATATTATTATAAGTCTATTTGATCTTAATCAGAAGCGATTAAAATTCTTTCTATATTACTTTTCTTATTTTAATATAATCCTATTTAAGTCTGCTAAGTTCCTCTATCGAACTAAGATAGCTACTTACACCAAGGGTTTTTTTTTCTACATCTAACACTGATATTTCCTATAATTAATAATATTTTGTAAGCTTGAGCTTACTATATTACTACTAAAAATTTCTTTTTTTTTCAATATTCATCTTTTATATATTTTTCTATCTTAAGCTAGCTACGGAATAACTATGTTTCCTATCTTATTCTAAATTATACGAATAAAATTGTAATATTACACATAACTCTACCTGAACATATAGCAATACACACAAGAATAATTTATAACACACAATATTAGATTACCATTTTCACTGGTAATAGAAACACTTTCACTGGGGTTGTTTGTTATGTAAACATCAATAATATAATATCAATATCGTTAAGTTGTCAAGGTTAATAAAACGTGATATAAGTTCACACCTATTTTACCACTATACGTGTCCTTTAGTATACTCGCTTTTTCTGCAACAAATTATGGTCCTTCACTAGTCTTGTTGAAACAAAATTTTAAAACGTTCATATGTAGTTTCCTCACAGAATAATTCGAGTATGGTTACACTCATCTTAGACGAAGTGATTTCTCTAATTATCAAACTTTTGGTTACAGGTGTGTGTAATTTTGCCAATAGAGTTCGTTCTCACCTGTTGTTTTTGAATAGCTTGTAGGGTGCTTTGTTGTTAAAGTCTTGAGCACTGGGATTACGTTGATGACAGAGATGCTGGTTATTTAAAAACACCGGGATATAGCATATCATCTTTCGGTTATCTTTACTACGGAGAGAATGTATTTGTCGTGTAAAACTGTTCCTTCGTGCACTTAAATATTATAGTTCATAAAATTGTTCGTGCATGGCTTGTTTTCATTAACTTATATGGTGATTCCTTGGTAAATCGTAGGGGAATGATGTTTGAATTTGGAGTGGGTCAACATCAAACTTTAGTAACTCCTTTAACATACTGTCTTTGATTTGTGGTAGGAGTACATTGTCACTCAGGGGTTGTCACTGTGATTGCTATTGTAACATTCAACGAACTTGAACTTAACAAACGATTCAAGTCTCCAAGTCCTTGTCAAAATTTATCTCATAATATTTACGGTAATATATCTATTGTCTCTGTAGTCTCGTAGTTGAGAAATGGTTGAAGGGATTTTGACATGTGAATCGTCGACATGTAAAAATTCTGCTGAATTGGGTTCTTCAACACTTTAGACATGTTAAATTGGGTTCATCGATCTTATTGTTGAGGATGATATATTCATTTACATTTTATGCTTGATAATTGAATTCTCAAGTTTGTTATGTTTATAAAGTACTGGATGCTTGAGACTTGTTACCTGATACACAATATGATTTGTAATTGAAGAAATTATTCTTCGTTTAACAATCGTCGTTTCCTTGATCAAAGGTTCTCTGTAATTTGGTGGGCGAAGCTTGGATGAGAGTTCCTTGGGATTTATGGCGAGTACTCTTCGTTGGTCGAGACGTGATGAAAATAGGTGCTACTCTGATATACTTGCACTGGTTTATGCATTGGCCTGATTAGTATTTGACATGCCGTACCAATTCCTGAAATAAAATAACTCGGCAGAATCACACGTTCTTTAAAATGAGTAGTCATGACACAAATAGGTCATGTATCTACTGGGTACATGAATACGGTTCAAGACAATTTTAGTTTAAATGCACTAGTATTATTATACATACACATTGATTTTTAACAAAATGACATTTTTATTACATTGATGGGAACATTTATGATGTTTTCCTTTGGACTTCTAAAACATAGAAATATCTTCTAGGTTATCAAGATATATTAACGATACAAGAGATTAATTCCTATGAAGCAAGGTTTCTCATTATGCTCCTTAGCATACACTATTACATACACTTTTATTTAAATGACTTTTAACACCTAACTACTTTTACATAGATTTATAGTAATCGTTTAAACAAATTTTACACTACGTCATTAAATTTGAGGTCTGGTTTTACAACACATTTCATGCCTGCACTGTTCACGCACGTCCGTGCTGTAAAAGAAGCGCATGTTGCAGCGTCGTAGCCAGACAGTTTTACGTAAACGACACTACATGGAGGGAGATAGACATAGTAATGACGAGTGGAGACCTCTATACACACTCGTTTTCTAATATCTTCCTTTTTTTGGCCTAGGCGATTTCATGGGGTTCTGGGTTTAATTTTTGCATTTCCGCTGTTTCCCCTCGTTCTTCCTTTAGTATTCCCCTTCTTACCCTAAAAATTCTTCCATAAATTAAAGTCAGTAAGGCTCTCATAGTCAAGGAAATCGCTAATACAACACTTACAGTCAGTATTATGTTCCACAAGAAATTGGTTGAGAATAATCCGTATTTTTCATCTACATACATTAATCTCTGGTCTTCATTAGTAAATAGGGGGATCTGGGAGTCTAATGCTTCTCTTATGTTTGTAAGTGGCAATGTTCCTTTATTCTTTTCTATTTTGGACAGTATTGAGGTTTTTATTCCCTCGCTCTCTATATTGGGGATAGTATACGACAGGTTAATTGCCTTAAAATTGATTATTTTAGGACTTATTATATTTGTACTCGTGGTAATTAACGGCGTTTGAACTGTTGATTCTTTAGTTACAAGTCGACATCCTTGTTTTATTGTTATCGTACCCACATCTTGTAGTAGTAATTCGATCCTGTAACTTGGATCGATTTTTTCTGTATTATTGTAGCAAGATAAAGTTCCAACGGTTTCTCTTGGAACAGAAAATAACCAAAGGTCATTTCTAAGGTGTATGAATATCTCTCGTTCAGTACTTCCCATCAAGGCTTCACAAAAGTTGGGTATTTCTTCCTTTTGGGTGTCTTTTAAAAATATATCCAACATGCAAGATCCGGATTTGACATTGTAAATAGGTAACGTAAGTTGGCAAACTAGGTTTTTGAATGATACACACTCTTTTAAGTCTTGTGGGTTCGCTAGGGCATATTTTCGTCTATCTTGATCAACAAGTAAATAGTTCGCTTCGGGTGTGATAGTCATAAATGAATTCGTTTTCTTTATATTAGCAGGAAAGGTCGAGATTTTATATAAGTCATATATGGATTGTTGGCTTATCAATGGAATTGTCACCATTGTGAACAATTATTCATTTATGTCCATGATATGAACTTTTAGCTTCGTATAGTAAAGGACTAAATTCAACACTTTTTGTTATAAATGTAAATGTAAGCAAAACGTTAGATGTGTTCTCATTTAGTCTAAATGGTTTTTAAGCTAGAGGGGTCAAGAAGGTCGTTTGACACGTTTCCTCCCGTGAGGGCAAATAAATCGAACTCGAATTTGATAACGACTGTCCCTAGATATATTAATGAAATTGTTATTGTATAAAGTTAGACCAAGGCGAAGCTAGCGTTTTTCACCACGCGATCTACTTTACTCCTTAAGTAATCCATTAGATATACAGTTTGAAATTTTCTTTGTCATAATTTCAACTTACTCTCTTTGGTCATTTCCTATATTGGCGTGTATTTTCTGTACATGTAACGTTACGTTCATTGCACTATTTAATCTTCTTACGTTTTTTCTGAAGATATTCAGGTCTTCCTCCGTTGTTAAACCAAAAAGGCGGGAGGCGAGTTCTCCGACGATGGGAATTAGGCTTGTGGATCTCCGATATTTACTTCTTCGAAAAAATACTTCAAAAATTCACGTCGTACTTTGTTTTAATTTTGTATTTCCGTATTGAATAGTTCAAACAAGGCTTGTAATCTTTGTCTGTATAATATTAAAGAGGCTTGGTGAGTTGACATCTTTTGGGCGTTTTTCTCGTTTAGATCAGGTAATGGTTCAATATCTTCATTTGCTGGCTCGTCTGCCATTGCTAATCTAGCACAAGTACGTTTACCGTCTATTGTCCAACATTTCTTGTGTACATAGTCATCTTCTTCTTCTTTCTCATAATTATGTTTTCTTTCTACGGGTTTTACTCCTTGTACTCTTATTGTTTGTGTTTCGGTATGTCTTACTTGAGTTCTTGCCCTTAGGCCTATAGTAAATATGAAATTCGGTTGGGTGCGCGTAAACGTGGGCCCTGTTGACCAAGTCCATTTTGTAATTATCGTTGGTTTTAGATAAGTTAGCGTGGTCAAATTCTCAGGTGATTGTTTATTAAGTGTGCTCATTTCTGGGACTGGGTTTGTCGTAGTTTCCGACATTGAAGATTGTATTTCTCTTACTGGGGTCTCATAAATAGGCGTGGTTGTCTTTGTGTCCTTTTCTTTCCTTTCCGTGGGGTTTTCGTTCTTATTATCTTGTTGTGAATTTGAAAATTTCAATTCCTTTAGGTTAATAATTTGTCTGTAGTCTTTCTCCTTTGCGAGTTTGGATAATATTTGCTTCGTAACATTTTTCTCAGCATGATTTTGCCATAGTTCTTTGAGAAAAGTCCATAGGCTCGGTAGTTCATTTAACATCGCGTAATTTCCATCGTAAAGTTTTCCTTTCCTGAGGGTCAATGGTTTGGTATTTGCTACGGGTTTCATCGCGGTAAGATCTTTCGGCAAGCTTTCAACTTTATTCGCCGATCTTTTCTTTCTGTTTTCTTTGGTACCGGTTCCTAGTGCCATGTCTATTTCTGCCATTTGTTTGTCAAAATCGTCTATTATGAATTTTGATTTTAGTTTTGGGATAGTTAGAACTTGGAGTTCCTTGTTGTCCTTACTATGCATCATTTTACTAGCCTGTAATCCTTTATCTGATCTTAGGAATTGAAATATGGATTCCTTGAGTTAAATGTATTTTTCTCCAGTCTCGTCACTTGTTGAAATAAGGTTTCAAATGGTTTGGGATCTAGTTTCATGAAGATTTTCAATGCATTATGGCTGGCTAGGAGCGAATTTTCATGCTTAAATATTACTCCATGTTTTACAATATCTTGGGCTGCTGCGTCAACAACGAGGATTATGATGATGTTCTTAAGCCTCATCTTTTTTTTTGTTTCTAAAATTAATCTGTTATTAATTTTACCTATCTTTTTTTTGTTAAAGCATTTTTAATTTTTAAATTGGACCGTCTTATTATGATAATTTTTTGTTGATTTAATTTTTGAGCCATTTTACATCCTTGACTAAACAAGACTTATTTATAAGCATAATATACAGTTTTGTTAGTGAATGATATCTTAAAATTTGAATTGTTATGGAAATTCTATTTTTACTCTGGTGATCATATACTGTTATGACTGGTCGAGATATACTTCAATCACTTAGTTAACAATTACCAAGTGGCGTATATTTTTTAGTATTATATTTAGTAAGTGGTAATAAATAAGTAAGCAATTAAGATACACATAAATACACTGGTAGCCTATTTTCGTTATCAATCTTTTAAAGACTTTATGGCATTATTATAAGCAATATTATTAGGCTCTGCATTAATGCAAAAATTATTCTTTTACACGAGAGCATTGAGGTAATTGTATGGTTTAACTTATCATAGGATATACACTAGTTCATCAAGTTATTTGATTTATTATATTTACAATATATATATACTTTCAAGAGAGAAAACTTTAAAAACAGGGGGTTTTACGATATGTCATATCGTAAGGACACCTTAGTTCTATTTATAAATATGATTCCTTCCATGCTCATTTATGTTTAATTTCAAGATTGCCGTATCTTTCGGTAGTGCTTCGTGTATTTCTAATCGTGCTAGCATGGTATTGAGGCGATGAACTTCCCATGATAACACATTTGTGCTTAGAAATTTCAATTCAAATACTATGTTATTTTCGTTATTTTCATTTGTGTCCATGTGCATTAGATAGACCAACAGATCATTCGGGAGTTCTAGGTTAGTCAACGTATTGGCTATGCTACTTTTCTTTTCATGAATTACCTTACGACATTGTTTGGCTAGGGAAAGTGGATCATTTATAATTTTTAACATTCTGAAAATCAATTGTATATGTGACACATTACAACATTTTGCTCACGTACAATAATATCAAAATTAGGAAATGCTTTAGATCGAAATTTTCATCTTCTTCAAAAAGGTTTAGTGCGATTTTCTTTATGTCATTATAATCTCGCGTGGTAACTTCCAATGTATTGGATTTTATTTCAGGGTTTAAGCCGTCAAAATTCCAGCAATTTTTATATAAACTTGTGAGGAATTTTCCCCCATTCAGTAAGTTATACCCTCGATCGATTAGTAATGTAAGAAATTTGAGCGGCCATATTGTCGCGATACCATTTTCATCTTGGGTTTGCCACAGATTTTCTGCGATAAATTCAGCAATTAGAGGATATTTTGACATGGGGATTTTATGTAAGAGAGTTCTAAATGTCATGCTAGCCGCCAGTCTGGTTCTTTCTATTGTTTTGGGCCTTATTCTTGGAATGAAATTACAATATACTAAACTTGCCATTATTCTTGAGATTACACTGTCTTCTAGGGAACTTCTAGGTGGTTTTAGGAGGAAATGTAGCGTGATAAAGTCTAATTCTTCTACTACTCTTATTAATACATATTCGCTTAATAATTCATTTACTATGACATTTTTTATACGTGAAACCCTGTGGACAAATATTATGTACTGTTCCTGACATTAGATGTGGTTCATTTAATTGCGGGCAACTAGGAAATTTCTTCATTTTATTAATAAATTAGTTATCTACCTAAAGGGTTAGTAACATTCCATGCAGGTTATCTCTTTCTGATTTTTCGCCGGTCTTTTCGTTAGTTCCGATTTATGTTGGTTCGGTGAAGACTGTACGCCCGAGCAGTCGTCAGAAATCAGCGTATATCTAGAAATTTTTGATTTTAGTTTTAAAGAATACTACATTGCGGGTAAAGCTACAATAACTCTTACATTGGGGCTTCTATGATGATTATTGTTGTTGTTTTTTTTTTGTTAAATTTACAGTTTAGACTCTTCTTTTAATTTTCTTACTATTATCCTTATATGCGTCTCTTTTTCTTTGGTGTGTTTTCATAAGTTTAAGAAATATTTTACTACCTAGGGATTTGTATTGCTCAGATTCCGGGTCAAATAAAAATTGTTTGTAGTATTGAATTTCTGATAGGGGATGATGTATGCCTTCATACTTAACACATTGGGGATTCTTCTCTAAATTATAGCAAATTTTTGGAGCTCTACATTTGTCAAGGAGTAAGAGGTCTGTTTGAGTGGGTACTTTGGAATAGAAATATTTAATATTAAGATTCTTTTGCAAACGTCTTATTAATAACTGTAGACCACCAAGTTGTTTTGCGCTTCTTTTCATAGATTTTGTTTTAACGTTCACTCTAGTTGGATAATTTTTAGTGGTGTTCGCGAGTGCTAATTCGTAATTATATGTTTGGTGTGTATAATCTTTAAGGTTGTAGCTTAAATCCCATTCATTCGCATATATCTGATTTCCTTGTTTGTCTACGACTACCATAGATGCTGAATATATTATATTCTCTTTCGCATTCATTATTGTAATAAATTCAGTATCTATTACCGCTTTATGGATAGGCTTTGATTCTGTTGCCATGATCTGAAAATGTTCAGTCCATGATTAGACACTTTTGTTCTGGTAATTTCTTGTTTTGGATAATATCGATCTCGATTAAAACATGGGTCGATTTTTTCATAGAAAATCTGGGGACGAGACCGCCTTTGTTTCGTTGGGGGCGTAATCTCGACAACTGGGTATATTTTGGGGTTGTTCACTAATTTATTCACTTTTGTGGGGGTATAGTCGATTTTCTTAAGGCATCTACCCGGTAGGCAGAGTGTGCCAAACAGGACCTAAAAACACTATTTGTCACGCTCGGCCAATCACGAGCTTCCCACTTTAGTCCTTTCTCCCTGATCGCCAATGCTTTGACATCACTTGTATTATTTTTTTTTTTCACTATTGACTTGGTTAACTTTATTTGCATATTACTAATTCTCTTATGATGATCACAAGTTGATTTTCATAAGGGATTTGAAATTGGCCATCCTCTGTCAATAATAAAAGAAACTAATGGTTGAGGGTTGCGGATACAACCTGCCATGGGGAGATTGAATTTACATTAATTAGGGGTATTTCCATCTGTCAGGTTTTTTAACCGTTCTTCCTGACTGTGTCGTTACTTTTTCATCGGTTTCTTGTGGTTTTTTCTTTTTAGGTTTGGCTAGTGATATTAGGTAAAATTTCTTATATTGTTTTTTAAAAAATTCTTGCCCTTTAAATTTTGTTTCCTTTGCGTGTGCGGCCGCTGAAGTTGGTTTTGATTTCCCTGTTTCTTTAACTACCATTTGGTCTGATTCGCCATCGGACTCTTCGGAATTAGATTCCGATGATTCCACATTAGAACTTTTGGAGGTGGCACTTCGGGTTCTGGAGGTATCACCTGCCCTTCCTTCGTAAATTTCTACTCCTCTGGAGGTAGAGGGTTTATTCTCTAATTCCTCGCTTTGCGTTTTCAACTCGGGAGATTTGAAAGATTCTTAAGAACTCTGGGAGGAATCAAAAGTTTTTGCGGGGTTTCTCCATTGTTTAAATGCCATATCTTCAGGGGGATGGGGCATTTTTTGCACTAGTGTTTCCCTCCATGAAGTCCATTGTTTTGGTTTGACTTTGGATACGGTTATATCATGATATTGTCCTTCCCGGGCATCCTTGGGGGTTTGAGTCTAGGGCAATGTACTTTGCCTAGTTTTTATGGGGAAATTTATGAAATCCATCGCTTCTCGCAGATTTGTTTTAATTGAATCCTTAGGAGGAGTTTTCTTTACAATAATACCCGGAGTTTCTACCGCTCTGTTCAATTCCCCCTGTAGTGAAAGGGGTGTTTCTATTGGTGTTGCAGGGGAAACCATATCGTCTGGAAATCTTTTGGGAGGACAAGGAGTTGAAATTCTATCAGGGAAGAATTGTGTCTTAGGGGATATCGTATAATCTAGTTCTTCTGCACTCTCCGACGATGAATTTTTTGGGCTTTTTGGCGTTTTTACTCTTACTGGTATTAGGGAATTTCTTTTCGGAATAACCGGATTTTTCATAGCTAAGAATTTTTCAAAATTCTCCTCATCACTTTCGTTTTCAAAATAGTCTTGCTTGAAATTAAAGGGTCTTAGCTCTGCCAACCTCTATTTAGGGTGCTCATCTTCTGCATCTGATGATTCAGTGGATGAGGGATGCAATACCCATTTATCAGGGAATTTGGCTCTTTTTATCCGGCTAACATGTCCTTTATAGGTTCTTCCATTATCGGGGTTCACCATTTTGAATTTAAAATCATTATCATACTTTGTGATTATTCTGTATGGTCCGGAATATTTATTAGAAAGTTTCTTGCCTTCTGTCTTTGCTTTATTTTTCAGGTAGACGCAGTCTCCTATCTTAAAATTTATGTTTCCTTTGACTGTAGGTAAGTTTTTTAGCTCCTGATTTATTTTACATTTTTCAAAGTCTTGTAATACAGTTTTATAATGTTTTCTCCTCCGATTTAATAGTTATTACTTGTAATCTTGCGAGCTATTGTAATATAGCTAGTACTCGATAATTTCTTTATACGGGATTCTAAAATCATGACCAAAGAGTAAGTAAAAATGATTGTCTTTAGTTGTTTCTGAATAGGCAGTGTTAATTACATTCGTTAAATAATGTAGAAATAGGTCCCAATCATTTCTGTTGTCTTTTGTGTAAATACTTAATACATTTGAAAATATTTTATGCCTATTCTCTATTTTTCCATTAGCTTGGGGATGGTAGGGAGATGTTACAATTTTGTCTATATTAAGAACTCATTAGGTCTTTTGTTACTTTTGAAACAAAATTACTTCCGTTGTCACTTATGACCTTGTGTGGGATGCCAAATTTTAAAAATAATTTTGCCAACGCCTTACTTGTGGCGTAAGCGCCTTGATTCTTTAAAGCTTTTGCTAAGGTAAATCCAGAAAAGTGATCTATGACTGAAAGAAGGTACACGTTAGAAACAGGTAAACCTCCACTCGTTCCATATAGGTCGAACGAGACGATATCGAAGGGGAATCTCGCTACCGGAACTCTTCCAATCGGAGGATTAGTGTAAGCTTGGGGATTTTTCCTTAAGTTATACGCTTCGCATGTACTGACAAATTCTTTAAGTTTTGTTAATGCCGATGGCACATAGATATATTGTTATAATTTATGGAAAGTCTTTGCTATTCCCAAATGTTCACCAATATCCGAATGAAAATATTCAAAAACAGGTATTATTAAATTTTGGGGTAATACAGGTATTATTGAAGTTTGGTTTCTACTTGTCTCAGCAGTTGTGATTCTGCATATTATTCCTTCATCGAAATCGTAGTAAAAGTTGTCTATTTCTCTTCTAAGAGTTTGGGATTTTTCTAGCAGCATACAACATTCACAAAATAATTAATAGGTGCGAAACACATCCCATCCTTATCTTTCTTTCTTTTTATATTTTCCAAAGACAAGGGACAGTAATTAACCTTATTTTCTTTCACTGATTCTTTAGTTTAGTTTTTCTTACTTTTAACCTTGGTGTTAATAGTATTAACTCCCTTTTGTTCGGTTTCCGACGGCATATCTTCTGGGAACCTACTCAAGAAATCACACGCTGAATTTTGTTTGCCTTTTATGTATTCAAAATCATAATCTAAATCTTGGATTTTCATGATCCATCTAGCCAGAATTCCAGTGGGGTTTTTAAATGTGCGCAGGTACTGCAAGCTTTTGTGCTCCGAGCGTAGTATAAATTTTCTACCACTAAAATAGTGTCTAAACTTATCCAAATTGTAAATTATAGATAATAACTCCAAATTAGTGGCAGAATAATTACTTTTGCCCTTTGTTAAGCTTCTGCTTGAATAACATATAACCTTTTCTACTACTTTTTGTTTAGACGCTTCCTCTAGAGGTTTGGGGTTTTCTACTGGGATCATTTGTGAAAAGATAGCGCCGATGCCTTTCATACTGGCATCAGATGTAACTACGAACCTTCCGTTCTTGAAATCTGGAAGTGATAATATGGGTTCCGAGATGAGTGCCTTTTTGAGACGGTCTAAGGAAGTTTGGGCTTCCTGGGACCAGGCAGCATTTTGGGAGTTCCCTTTGGTTATTTCCGTAAGGGGTTTCGCAATTTGGGCATAATTTCGTACAAATTTTCTAAAGTAGCCAGTAAGGCCTAAAATTCCTCTTAATTCTTTCATAGTTCCAGGGGGTTTGAGGCTCTCGACGCATTTTATTTTATCTGGGTCCGGGGATATCTCTCCTTGCGTCAGTACCATTCCTAAAAATTTAATTTTTGATTGTAGTAGATTTATTTTTTCATGCCGGCATTTCAAATTGCCTCCTCTGAATTTTTCGAACAGTTTAGCTAACGTTGCCAGATGTTGTTCCGCATTTTCTCCCTCGCAAATGATATCATCAGCGAACTGAATGATATCTTTTAATCATCTTAACAAATGCAATCAGGGTCTGCATAGCACACGTGAACTCGTTTTCAGTCCGAATGGTTTTCTCTACTATTCATATGAACCGCATTTACTCGTGCAAAATGCTGTCTTATATGCGTCCTTCTCTACTATTTTCACCTAGTGATAGCCATGAGTTAAGTCCAGAGAAGTAAAACATTTGTTTTGACCAGAAATTGAGTCACTGATTTACTCTATTCTCTACAGGAAAAATTTGTCGCTCACTCCTTGCCTATTAAGAGCTCTATAATCGACTACGAGCCTCAGATCGCCATTCTTTTTTGGGACTAAGATCACTGGAGCTGAATACGTACTTATACTGGGGTGCATAATCTCATTTTTTTTTCGAACTCATGATTTTTATTTTTTAGCCACTCTTTGTGCTTATAAGGTACGAGGTATGGCTGTTTCGCGACAAGGTTGCCGGTCGTTAAAATCGAATGTTAGTATTAAGGTATCAGTCCTATATCATCTTCAGATGCTGAAAAAACATCTTTAAAATTCCATAATAGTTCACATAATTTTTTCTTAAGTTCCAATTCAGTAATATGATCCATGTTAAACTTGTTTAAAAATTGCGATTTGGTTAGGGGGTATTTGTTGATTGAGATCTTGATGCCATTGACTAGATTTCTTTTGGAATTTTCCCACTTATTTAAGCCATTTTCCGAAATAATCTGGATTTGAACCAAACATGTTCCTTTTTTTATTGTAATTGTATCATTTTCATGGTTATTAGTTATCCAAATAAAACCTTCTCCTTTGTCGTAAGATCTAATTTGTTCTTCACATAATAAATTTTTGGGAATTTCCTTTGACGGGATTGCAAACCATATTTCGGATTTGCTATCCACTGGTTCAATCATTTGCGATATTTGAATCCTTTGCATTGTCCTGGGAGGGATTTTTACTTTCCGTATTGCGAACCCATAATATTTTTCTTTATTTTCATTGTTCATCAAGTTTAGATTGGCGCTATCCGACAATAACATTGGCTGCGCCTGAACTGCATTGGGGTTCCCTACTTGTTTCCACAATTCCACTATTTCCTTGATTTCCTTTGATCTATATTGATGCATATCTCCTATCTTTATTTTTGCAGATTCAATCAACTTATTACTTATATTTACTTCATTTTTCCGATATTGCACGGAATAAGAAAATGAATTTCTTGCTATGCCACGTCCTCTTTGCAGCGAGACACAAGGTTCAAAGGATTGTGGCACTATACCGTCGGAAATTTTATTAACTGTTACATTTTCTTTGTAACTTCGGTTAATATTTCTTGAGATTGAGATTCCTCTTCCTGGCTAAGCTGTGTAGACAAGCTTTTCATTTGCTACGTCTAATAATATTTTGTTTGACCTTAAGAAATTCGCGCCTATGATGGCTTCATACGGAAAATTGTTGCATATTATTAATTTTGTCTGAAAAATCCTGTTATCTCTTTTCACCTCAAGGCGAATTGAACCTTTTGTGTCCAATTTATGACCTGCTACACTAGTTAATTTTTGATTATTGAGGTTTTTCCGTCGCTTGATATGTGGAGGCAATATATTGAATATTCCTGAGTTTATAATGTTAACTGTTGCACCACTGTCAACCAAAGCTTTAAAGTAGACATTTGCCACACAAAAATCGTTAAATGTAGGTAACTTATTATTATTATCACTGAAGGACGGCACTATTACGGGTTTGGACCTATGAAATATTCGAGGCCCCTTCTGGGTCCAATTTATTCTACTGAGGGGCCTAATGTGTTTCACTGGGAATTTATTTCATACATAGGTGCTTGTGGCTGAGGTTCAGACACGTGAGATTCCAGAGGCATATCTCATTGCTTCATATCTGTCCTCCTGTGCCCCGTAATATTGCAATAAGTTTTATTTCTAGTGGTTTTGCCGTCTGTTGGCGGTTACTGCAAGTGCCGTCCGATTGAGAAATTTTTATCTTCCGTGGGCCAGTTAGCTACTTGCCGTCAGTTTGAAAAATTTGCGTTTCCCGTCGGCCGATAATTATTTTGTCTACTCGAGGGTGAGTTATACGAGTTTTGTGGGTATACATTATGAAGTACCGGTGGCCGGATGTGAGGGTATTGTGGGAATATTGCGTCCTGAGTGTACTTCTGTGCGCCCCTGTTACTAAAATTTGTTCTCCCGAACAAATCATCTCCGTAATATCGTGTATTTCTTGTGGTGTTGCCACTAAATGATGTCGCCATTCTATTTCTAAAACGACATTATATCGCGATATGTCCAACTCGATTACGGTTATAACATCTTATTATTGGATAATTTTCATAATTGTTTGGTTTTATAGGCTGGAAACGTACTGATTTTTGCCTGGCGATTTCATGTGTTCCAGTTCCTTGCGGCACCGAGGATTTATGCCTCGCATAGAAATTTGGGTATTCTTGATTACCCTTGGAGGTTAGGTTTGTTTTTGATTCGCCTATTGTATTTATTTTTGTCTTACTATGATTCGCTACAATTGTATCAATTTCGATCATTCGCCCTACCTCCTGAACTGCAAGGTCAAGTGTTTGGATATTTTTTGAAATTACCATCCTATATAATTTTGGAGGAAGTCCTTGCAAAAATGCGTTTAGTATAATTTTTTCGTAAAGATCTCCTGAACCTTTGCCATACTTTGCTTCTACTGATATTCGTATGTTATGTAGATATTCTTGTACATTCTGTGTATGATCGAAGCATAGTGTTCCATGCTTTAGCTTGTTTGTTGAGCTTGTCTCAACAAATCTTTCTTTAAATGCCGTTAATAGTTTTTCTATTGTGTTTATCGGCAAGTTATTATCTTCACCGACGGTCTTTTCAATTTGTTTTATAAAAGTTAATGCCTGCCCTCTTAGCCTTAAAAGAAGCATACTTATTAATGTTTTTAGGTCAGTTTTAGTTAACTCTAAGAATTGCGCTGATTGTATATTAAATTCATCAACGTCCGTTTGCCCGTCGTATTGCGGAATAGACTTGGTTAATTCCACATTTTTTGCGACTAATTTTTGCGCAATTAATAATGCACTTAATTTCTCCGCCATCCCTGCGTTTTTTTAATTAGTGGAATTATACACTTAAATAAATCATTTACTTAACCTATTTGGGGAAATGTATTATCTCCTATGAGATATTTGAAAGGGTGTCCCTATTGTAACTTAGCGGTAATAGGTTTAGACATATATAAATTTTTTTTTTATAGGTCTGTATCTAGCAAATATTTTAAACTTAAATTAAGAAGTTTGTAGCCTAACTAGTTCGTACGCTTCATCCGAAATTACGACCGCGCCAGATGTTACGTTTCGATTTAATGGGACTAGCCAGATGTTACGTTTCGATTTTGCCTGATGTGGCGTTGTGTCTTTAGCCTGAAGTTATGGGGGTTATGTTATTATAAGCTGTTAATTAAATTAGCATTTCCTCGTGAGGTGATATGATAAATGTTTGACCGCGCCACTCCCTATGGGAGAAAATAAAAATAGATTGACTAATAAATTTGAATTCCTTTATGAAGTGACCAATTTGGCCAGGGAGTCATCAATCTAGGCGTACAATTATTCTTCATGAAACTATCAGATACCCTGGGAGCGTTACCAATGGAGAGCATTCGAACTAGATGGCTACTTTTGTAAGCTAGATACGAACATATAAAATAAAACAGTGAACATAGAAAAGTAATAGGTTTATTAGACTTACATGATTAATCATACAGCATCGAACTTCAATAGGCAATGCAAGAAAGGGTCAATACAAGAATGTAATGATAATGATCAATACCAGAAAGAATATGACGTCAAAAACACTTCTTCACTCGTATATGTCATGAGTTCCGATTCTGAGCAATAATCACTATTTTCTAATTGGCCCACCTCCTTTCGGAGGACCCGCCACTTAACTCTTATGCTGACAAAATCAAACATTATGCATCCAAAACTACCCAATAGTTTTTTCGCAATATTAATCACTAAATACCCATATTTCTAATAAAAACTTCAAACTAAGTTTTAGACAATGTCCTACTCTGTCTGTCTAATACTTTTATGAAATTCTAATCCATCTCATTAGCATTATGCTTGTAAAAAGCCCGTAGTTTTTTCACCTTTGAAATCTGTCAATAGCGTCTAAAATGTTCAAGAGCCGTTTGTTTTGTAGAAAAAATAATGCGAATCTATAAAGAGTACAACAAAAATACCTTTTTGAATTCTTCGAATTTAATCATCTCTTATTTGGTGCTTTTCGAAGTGATATTTGGCAGATTAATAAATGAGAGTTTAAAACAGAATTTCAAACTTTATTAGGAGAGTTGTATTTACGTCGGGAATGTATTTAGAATAAAATAAATTTTTCATATTTTAAATAGACGTTGTACATGGTAGAAAATGCTTTATCAGCATCCTTTGTCGGATATCTCGGATAAAATCTAAGTATCAGAGTGATTAAATTCTATATTAACAACCCTTTCTCGGATACATGGGATAAGATTGATAAAATCTAAGTATCAGAGTTAATATTTTTTTTATCAACATCTTTTATCAGTTACAGCAGATATAATTGACAAAATCTAAGTATTATGAAAAAATTTTAAGTAAGTAAGTAACAAACTCTTTCTTGAATTCACCTCTTGGATACACAGTACAGAAATTTAATTCAGGAAACTATGAAAAAAATTGAACAAATTCTTTATTAACATTCTACAAAATCTGTGTATTAGAATGAATAAATTCCTTATCATCATCCTTTGTCGGTTACGTTGGATAAAATTGACAAATCTAACTATCAGAGTGAATAAATTCATTATCAAAATACTTTGTCGGATATGTCGGATAAAATTGACAAAATTGAAGTGTCAGAGTGAATGAATTTTTTCCATCAACATCTTTTATCAGATACAACGAATATAATTGACAAATCGCATCGTCAGGGTGAATAAATGCTTTATCAGCATCCTTTTTTGATTCTGTTGGATAAAATTGACAAAATCTAGGTGTTAGAGTGAATTTTTTTTTATCAACATCTTCTCTCGGATACATCGGATAAAATTGACAAAATCTAAGTATCAGATTGAATAAATGCTTTATGAACATCATTTGTTGGATATGACGGATAAAATTGACAAAATATATTTATCGGAGTAAATAGATTCATTATTAACATCCTTTGTCGAATATGTCGGATAAAAGTGACAAAATCCAAGTATCATCGTGATTAAATTCCAAATCAACATCTCTTTCTCAGATACATGGGATAAAATTGATAAAATCTAAGTATCAGAGTGAATAAGTGCTTTTCAACATCCTCTAAATGCATTATAAAAATCATTTGCAGGGTATATCAGATAAAATTGACAAAATCTAAGTATTAGATTGATTAAATTCTATATCAACAACCCTTTCTCGAATACATGGGATGAAATTGACAAAATCTTTTTTTCGCGCCGCAAAAAAAATAGCCGTGACTACCTCAAATGGTTTTGTGGTGCAGTGAGTTGTTACTAGTAGTAGTATTTTCGTGTTTTTTGCAAGCCATTCGTACTATACCTTAAACGCATTCAGATATTTCCTTGATAAAAAAAAAATTTGTCCGACATATCCGACAAATGATGTTGATAAAGCATTTATTCAGTCTGATACTTAGATTTTGTCAACTTTATCCGATGTATCTGACAGAGGGTGTTGATAAAAAAATTATTCACTCTAACACTTAAATTTTGTCAATTATATTCGATGTATCTGACAAAAGATGTTGATAAAAAAATTATTCACTCTGACACTTAGATTTTTTCAATTTTATCCAGCATTTTAATTTTATGTAACATATCCGACAAATGATGCGCAAAAAAAAAATAGCCGTGACTACCTCAGATGGTTTTGTGGTACAGTGAGTTCTTACTAGTAGTAGTATGTTCGTGTTTTTTGCAAGCCATTCGTACTATACCTTAAACGCATTCAGATATTTCCTTGATAAAAAAATTTTGTCCGATATATCCGACATATGATGTTGATAAAGCATTTATTCAGTCTGATACTTAGATTTTGTCAATTTTATCAGATACATCCGACAAAGGATGCTGATAAAAAAAAATTATTCAACCTAATATTTGGATTTTGTCAATTTTTTTTCATGAATCTAACAAAAGATGTTGATAAAAAAAATTATTATTTCTGACACTTAGATTTTGTCAATTTTATCCGACATGTCAATTTTATCTGACATATACGACAAATGATGTTGATAATGCATTTATTCACTCTGGTACTTAGATTTTGTCAGTTATATTCGATGTATCTGACAATAGATGTTGATATAAAAAAATTTATTCCCTTTGACGCTTAGATTTTTTCAAATTTATCCCATGTATTCGAGAAAGGGTTGTTGATATAGACTTTAATCAATCTAATACTTAGATTTTGTCCATTTTATCCGATATACCCGGCAAATGATGTTGATAATGCATTTAGAGGATGTTGATAAAGCATTTATTCACTCTGATACTTAGATTTTATCAATTTTATACCATGTATCCGAGAAAGGGATATTGATATAGAATTTAATCACTCTGATACTTAGATTTTGTCAATTTTATCCGACATAGCAGACAAAGGATGTTGATAATGAATTTATTCACTCTGGTACATAGATTTTGTCAATTTTATCCGTCATATCCGACAAATGATGTTGATAAAGCATTTATTCAATCTGATACTTAGATTTTGTCAATTTTATCCAATGTATCCGAGAGAAGATGTTGATAAAAAAAAATCACTCTACCACCTAGATTTTGTCAATTTTATCCGACAGAATCGACAAAGGATGCTGTTAAAGGATTTATTAACCCTGACGATTAGATTTTTTAAATTATGTTCGTTGTATCTAATAAAAGATGGTGATGGAAAAAATTTATTCACCCTGATGCTTCAATTTTGTCAATTATATCTGACATATCCGAGAAAGTATTTTGATAATGAATTTATTCACTCTGATAGTTATGTTTGTCAATTATATCCAACGTAACCGACAGAGGATGATGATCAGGAATTTATTCATTCTAATACAAAGAGTTTGTAGAATGTTAATAAAGAATTTGTTCAATTTTTTCATAATTTCCCGAATTAATTTTCTGTATGGTTTATCCAAGAGGTGGATTCAAGAAAGATTTTGTTACTTACTTACTTATAGTTTTTTCATAATACATAGCTTTTTTCAATTATATCTGTTGTAACTGATATAAGATGTTGAAAAAAAAAAATATTCACTCTGAGACTTAGATTTTATCAATTTTATCCCATGTATCTGAGAAAGGGATGTTGATATAGAATTTAATCACTCTGATACTTAGATTTTATCCGAGATATCCAAGAAAGGATACTGATAAAGCATTTAATCACTCTGATACTTAGATTTTGTCAATTATATTGGATGTATTTGACAAAAGATGTTGAAAAAAACTTATTCAATCTGACACTTAGCTTTTGTCAATTTTGTCCAGCATATCCGACAAAGGATGCTGATATAGAATTTCATCAATCTGATATTTAGATTTTGTCAATTATGTTCGTTGTATCTGACAAAAGATGTTGATAAAAAATTATTCACTCTGACACTTAGCTTTTGTCAATTTTATCCAATGTATTCGAGAAATGGATGTTGATATAGAATTTAATCATATGATGCTTAGATTTTGTCAATTTTATCCGATATACCCGACAAATGATGTTGATAACGCATTTATTCACTCTGATACTTAGATTTTGTCAATTATATTTGATGTATCTAACAAAAGGTATTGATAAAAAAATTTATTCACTCTGACACTTAGATTTGTCAATTTTATCCAACATATCCGACACAGGATGCTGATACATCAATTATTAACTCTGATACTAAGATTTTTTCAGCTAAATTCGTTGTATCTTACATAAGATGTTAATAAAAATAAATTATTCACTCTGAAGCTTAGCTATTGTCGATTTTATCCTATTTATTTGATAAATGGTTGGTTGATATAGAATTTAATCATTCTGATACTTAGATTTTGTCAATTTTATCTGATATACCCGACAAATGATGATGATAAAGCATTTATTCACTCTGATACTTAGATTTAGTAAATTTTATCCCATGTATCCGAGAAACGGATGTTAATATGGAATTTAATCACTCTGATACTCAGATTTTAATCACTCTGATACTTAGATTTTGTCAATTTTATCCGACATATCCGATAAAGAATGTTGATAAAGTATTTATTCACTCTGGTATTAACATTTTGTCAATTTTATTCGATGTAACTGACAAAGGATGTTGATGGAAGTGACTTCAATCGATAATGAATGTTAATAAAGAGTTTGTTCAATTTTTTTTTTCATAATTTCCTGAATTAAATTTCTGTATTGTGTATCCAAGAGGTGAATTCAAGAAAGGGTTTGTGATTTACTTACTTACAATTTTTTCATAATGACATATCCAACAACTGATGTTGACAAAGAATTTATTCATTCTGATAGCTAGAATTTGTCAATGTTATCCCATGTGTCTGACAATAGATGTATGCAAATTCCTTTTCTTACATCTCCGATGTTTTAATAGACATTCTAAGCGTTTGAAATGCTAGCATACTCTAAAAATAATGAACACATTACAATGTAATGCATAATATATTTTTAATGAAATAATGCAATGTTGAATATTAATACAAAAATATATTATGATACATTATTAATATCAATGTTCTCTCTTGTTCTCTCTTGTCACCATGTTCTCTCTTGATATTGTAGTTATTGTTTTCTCTTAGTTCGTTATCATTAGAATAATCATCATTCCATTTTGAGTCATACACAATTTTTACTGGTGTGTCATCGACAGGCTCAATATGCTGGTCGTCTTTGGTATTATTTGGTTCATTGACTGTTTGATCAATGGCAGTAACATTTGCTGGTACTTTGTTTTTCATTGATTCATTTTTATATTCTATAGTGATATTTTCTGCCATTGTCCTTTTAATTTTTCCGGCAATTTCAATGTTGATTATAGAATTATTATTGCGCGTGTAGAAGTTCCGAAATGTAAACAAGACATGGTTTATGACATTATTAGAAGATTAGGCCTTTCTTCTTTTTATATTCCGTTGAATGCTAATACTTGAAAGCTGACGAAAGGATGTATCAGTAGGTAATGTGTTACCTGCAACAGTAGCAAGGAGTTGTTCTCTATCATCAACGATTATTTTTATGTTGGCATTCTCTTTGAGTGCAATCATCTCTGGAGATCTCAATCTTGCATATCCACCAACACAAGAGTTGAATTTTTTCGGTACTCCGAAGAAATTTAATTCCTTACTGTCATGACAATGCATGTATACATTTCCAATAGTGCTACCACTTGTACTTGTTCCATAGTTTAAATACTTCTCCTTGTCGGCATTCAGTTCTACAATAACATTGTCATGTGAACACACTTTATTAAAATGCTCCATCATCACTTTTTTTTAAGATATTACATGTGTTTATCGTTCCACTGCGTAAAAAATACTGATTTATTGCATGCAATAAACTAGATAGTGTCGATAACCCGCCATAAAGTACCAGTGGGAAAGCCGCATCGTGTCTCTGAGCAAGCATAGAGTACAATTGTTAGAGCTGTAAGCATATTTTATGTAATTTCAAGATACGTAAAAAAAAGTTGAATAGTTGAATAAGTCCCAAAAAAAATTTTAGTCCAATAAAAAAAAAGTGCTACTACAAACATTATTTTTCTAATAGTAAAGGTCATGACTAACGTGTCTATACCATTCTCATTTTGAGTTTGGAAAATATTAAATGTGATTTTTTTTTGTTTTAAGTATGTTTCATCTCATTCGAAGACATGTAAAAAAAATATATCATGTTAAAAAAAATAATAAAAAAAAGTTAAAAAAAACTTCAAATTTTTTTTTAAAAAATGGGGGGAGGGGGACAAAATCTGGAGGGAGGGGGCGCCCTTCAAGTTTGGGGATAGGGGACCTTTGGGGGGTTGAGGTCTCTGGTGGTTAGGGTCGTTGGTGCTTATGATCCTTGATGGTTTGTACTCACATACACCTTACTACTTGATTTGCAAGGATTTCTAAGGTTTGTTCTGAATTTCATTATTAAATTTTTTTCTTGCCATCAACATCTCTCTTAGTATCAACTTTTTAGTATACTATAACGTTAAACTCTATTTTAAATTGACAACACTGTTCAAACACCACTTGTGTATTATACAGAACACATTGAAGAAGTAAAGCTAGGTCAAGTCTTCAGGCCATTTAATCATCGTTAACCATTTCCATAGATTGATATTGTTCCAAATTTATAATAAATAAGCTATGAGTTAACATGCTCTTCGAGGTTACCTTAACTGCTAATGGGTTTAAACCTTTTTTCTCCACCTTCATATGATCCAATTCGCAAATGTTATCTAGCTCTGTTTTTTCCCTATTATTCAAATAAGATCGTTCGTACAGTCCAATTCGCAAATCCCTTATCCCTTTTTGCAAATATAGTTACCTTTTACGCAAAATGTTTCAACAGCCTATGTCAATCAAACAATTCTGAGTGTAGCATCCAATTTTTTAATTAGCTGCCACGCATTAATAACAAACTACTCTCGAGTTAAGGCAATTGTCCAAAAAACCAGAAACAAGTCTGATAGCACATACTTCAAAGAAATGGAACGGGTGTGAGAGGATACTCACTCTCTTTGAAAAGGTGTAGAAAAGGTGAAAAGGTATTATACAGAACACATCGAAGAAGTAAAGCTAGGTCAAGTCATAAGACCATTTTATCATCGTTAACCATTTCCATAGATTGATATGGTTCCAAATTTATAATAAATAAGCTATGAGTTAACATGCTCTTCGAGGTTACCTTAACTTCTAATCGGTTTAACCCTTTTTTTGATATTGTGAAAGGGTATTATACAGAACATATCGAAGAAGTAAAGCTAGGTCAAGTCATAAGACCATTTTATCATCATTAACCATTTCCATAGATTGATATTGTTCCAAATTTATAATAAATAAGCTATGAGATAACATGCTCTTCGAGGTTACCTTAACTCGTAATGAGTTTAACCCTTTTTTTCTCCCTCTTCATATGATCCAATTCGCAAATGTTATCTAGCTCTGTTTTATTCCCTATTATTCAAATAAGATCGTTTATACAGTCCAATTCGCGAATCCCTTATCCCTTTTTGCACATATAGTTAGCTTTTGCGCAAAAATTTTTCAATAGCATATGTCAATCAAACAATTCTGAGTTTAGTATCCAATTTTTTAATTAGCAACGACGCATTAATAACAAACTACTCTCGAGTTAAGGCAATTGTCCAAAAAACCAGAAACAAGTCTGATAGCACATACTTCAAAGAAATGGAACAGGTGTGAGAGGTAGAGCTCCAATTCGGTAGAGCTTCAAGCAAATAGCATGGTCCTATAGCTTCAAGACAATAGCATGGTAATTCCTATAGCTTCAAGCAAAATGGTACCTACTACTCTACTATCATTTCCTGTAGGGTAAAAGACGATTTTATATCTCTTACATTTAATTGACAGCAATAAAAACAATGTTTTACTCACGGAAAAGAGTGCAGTATGTGCAGTATGTACGGCAGTACGACTTTGAAAGCAGTTCATTTTCTAAAACATTTCGTGGTAACGAACTGTAAGCAAGGAGCGACCCGGCTCAATAGTAATTTTCATACCAATAGATACATCAAAAGAATCAGATTTTTATGCTGATTTCAAATATATAAGTTTCATCAAGTTTAGCCTTACTCATCAAAAGTAACGCGCCAGAGAAAATGTATCTTATTTTCGAAAAAAAGGGGGAAACACCCCCTAAAAGTCATAAAACTTTTATGAAAATCACACTATCAGATTCAGCGTATCAGAGAACCCTACTATAGAAGTTTCAAGCTCCTATCTGCAAAAATGTGGAATTTTGTATATTTTGCCAGAAGAAAGATCAAGGATGCGTGTTTATTTGTTTTTTTTCCTCAGGGGTGATCGTATCGACCCAGTAGTCCTAGAATATCGCGGGAGTGCTCATTCGAACGAAAATTAAAAGTTCTAGTGCCCTCTTTAAGAGACCAAAAATGGAGGGCAACTAGGCCCCCTCCCACGCTCATTTTCTCTAAAGTCACCCGATCAAAATTCTGAGATAGCCATTTTGTTCAGCAGGGTCGAAAAATACAATAACTATGTCTTTGAGGATGACTTAATTCCCCACAGTCCCCGGGGGAAGGTCTGCAAGTTATGAACCTTGCCCTATGTTCATATATAGTATTCGTTATTGGGAAGTATGCAGAAGTTTTCAGGGGGATTTTTTCTGGTAGTTGGGGGTGGGTGGGTAGGGGGTTACGTGGGAGGATCTTTCCATGGAGGAAGTTTTCATGGGGGAAGGGACATTGCCGTGAAGGGGGTGCCGGATTTCCCAGCATTATTAAAAAAAACGATGAGAAATTAAATAATAAAAAAGAAATTCAACTGAATGTAAGGATCAACATCAAAACTTAAAACAAACAGAAATTATTACATATATGATTGGATACGCGCCCTATTCATTACCTCGCTCTTTACTCTAAAGTTATTTTTTGTACTTTCATCAGAGCTATTTATTCTAATTTGCGACCTTTGATTAAGGGGTCATTCTTAAAGAATTAGAACAAAAGTTGAACTTCAGCGTAAAGAGCGAGGTATTGAATAAGGGGCGAACCCCCCTAATATGCGTAGTAAAAATATACGAATATAGAAGTTCGTTATGTAAGTTAATTCGTAAGTTGCGTCAGATCAAAATTTTGAGAAAGCCATTTAGCCAAAAAAAGTAAATTAATATGCAAATTTAACTTTAAATATTCATGTACGGTGAGCCAAAATCAAAGCTGCATTAATTCAAAAACTGTACAGAAATTAAATAAAAAAAACAAGTTTTTTTAACTGAAAGTAAGGAGGGACATTGAATCTTAAAACGAACAGAAATTATTCCGTATAAGAAAGGGGCTATCCACTCCTCAACGCCTCGCTCTTTACGCTAAAGTTTGACTCTGTCTTACAACTTTATTTTTTAAAACAGTAAAAAAACAAACCTTAATAAACCCTCAATATACCCTAATAGATAGTAAATAAACCCTTCTGTTACAGTGTTCAAAAGTAGATTGCTTCGTCTGGATTCTACAAGACGTATAGCAATTCCTATGTTATTTGCGTACGGCACGTTCCATGGTAGCTTTCCAAGGCATAGTCTACAGCCAGCGGTTATTTGGCAGTGTATAATAGCCTCAAAGAGGTTTTTTTCTGTTTTTGTTGTTAATTACACAATGAACGTAGGTCATGAGTTCACATACACATTCTCAAAACTACACCTGATTAAACACGTTATAAAACTACGTGCTATTTGCCTATGTCCTGTTGGTACCAGTCCAAACGAGTGGGGATTCCCCACCTGTTCCTAACATTGCAAAAAAGATATCAGTATGAACGGGGGATTTCCCGGACGCATTTGTTTCAACTCCAAGTTTTTAAACCAGACTGGTTTTTTGAAAGCATAGTGTGTACATGTGTGTAGGCTTTGTTATTAAAAACTTGGACACTACAATCAGAATTGTTTGATCGACATTTAAAAAAGGGGTAATGAGATTTGTGAATTGGAACAAAAATTTTTAACTAGAAATGGCTGAAAAGTGTTCTGGGGGAGATGGGGTGATTGTGTACTGCATAATACACATGTGATATATAGACAGTGTTGTCAGTTTAAAATAGTACGTTCCCTTCGTTCCCCCATTTCTAAGAGCAAGGGAGGGGGGGGGGGGCAATTTTGGAGGGAAAAACAAAAATACTCAGAATCGAAAATAAATGGGATCTGCCTCAAAGGGAAGGCTCAGAGGCCCTTCGTTCTCCCATTCCTGAGGGCAGGGGAGGGGGGGGTCAATTTTGGAGGGAAAACCAAAAATACGCAGAATTGAAAATAAATGGGATCTGCCTCAAGGGGAAGGCTCAAAGGCCCTTCGTTCTCCCATTCCTGAGGGCAGGGGAGGGGGGGGGGGTCAATTTTGGAGGGAAAACCAAAAATACGCAGAATTGAAAATAAATGGGATCTGCCTCAAGGGGGAGGTTCAGAGGCCCTTCATTCTCCCATTTCTAAGGGCAGGGGGGGTTCAATTTTTGAGGTAAAACAAAAAATACTAAGAAACGAAACTGATTGGGATCTGCCTCAAGGGGAAGGCTCAGAGGCCCTTCGTTCTCCCTTCCCTGTGGGCAGGGGTGGGGGGGGTCAATTTTGGAGGGGAAATCAAAAATACGCAGAATTGAAAATAAATGGGATCTGCCTCAAGGGAAAGGTTCAGAGGCCCTTCATTCCCCCATTTCTGAGGGCAGGGGGGAGGGGGGGTAAATGTGGGATGAAAAAAAAGAAAAAAACAGAATCGAAAATAATTGGTATCGGCCTCACGCGCCTCGCACAGTCACCCTGCGTGCCCCCATTCATGAGGGCAGGGGAGGAGGGGGGGGGTAAATTTTGGAGGGAAAACCAAAAATACTCAGAATTGAAAATAAATGGGAATCTGCCTCAAGGGGCAAGACTAAGGGCCCCTTCGTCCTCCCATTTATGTGGGCTGGGGAGGGGGGGGTCAATTTTGGAGGGAAAACCAAAAATATTCAGAATCGAAAATAAAAGGGATCTGCCTCAAGGGGAAGGCTCAGAGGCCCTTCGTTCCCCCACTTCTGCGGGCAGGGGCGGGGGGGTCAATTTTGGACGGAAAACAAAAAATACTCAGAATCGAAAATAAACGGGATAGGCCTCAAGGGCAAGGCTCAGAGGCCCCTCCTTCCCCGTCAGAAAAAGTTTTAATAAAAAATGTCTGAAAAGTATACTTTTTGGGGGGGATGGAGTGATGACAGATTGGATGTCTCAGACTAGTGATAGTGCTGTACTCTGGTATGAATTGCTTTCGAAAACCCGGATGAATTAGTTGAAAATCAAGTTTTAACAAGAAATGTCTGAAAATTATTTGTTTTTGGGGGGTGAGGGTGATGACAGAGTGGATGTCTTAGACTAGTTATCGTGCGTTGGGGGATGGGACGATGACAGAGAGGATGTCTTAGACTAGTGATAGTGCTGTACTGTGGTACGAATTGCTTTCGAAAACCAGGATGAATTAGTTGAAATAAATTTTTAACAAGAAATGTCTGAAAAGTTTTTTTTTTGGGGGGTGGGGGCGATGACAGAGTGGATGTGTTAGACTAGTTATGGTGCTGTACTCTGGCATGAATTGCTTTCGAAAACCCAGATGAATTAGTAGAAATAAAGTTTTAACAAGAAATGCTTTCGAAAACACGGATGAATTAGTTGAAATAAAGTTTTAACAAGAAATGTCTGAAAAGTATTTTTTTGGGGGGTGGGGGCGATGACAGAGGGAGTGCTGTACTCTGGAATGAATTGATTTCTAAAACCCGGATTAAATAGTTTAAATAAAGTTTTAACAAGAAATGTCTGAAAAGTATTTTTTTGGGTGGTGGGGGCGATGACAGAGTGGATGTCTTAGACTAGTTATAGTGCTGTACTCTGGCATGAATTGCTTTCGAAAACACGGATGAAATAGTTGAAATAAATTTTTAACAAAAAATATCTGAAAAGTATTTTTTTGGGGGGTGGGGGCGATGACAGAGGGGATGTCTTAGACTAGTTATAGTGCTGTACTCTGGCATGAATTGGTTTCGAAAACCCGGATGAATTAGTTGAAAATAAAGTTTTAACAAGAAATGTCTGAAAAGTATTTTTTTGGGGGATGAGGGCGATGACAGAGTGGATGTCTTAGACTAATTATAGTGCTGTACTGTGGTACGAATTGCTTGTGAAAACCCGGATGAATTAGTTGAAAATAAAGTTTTAACAAGAAATGTCTGAAAAGTGTTTTTTTGGGGGATGGGACGATGACAGAGTCGATGTCTTAGACTAGTGATAGTGCTGTACTGTGGTATGAATTGCTTTCGAAAACCCGGATGAATTAGTTGCAAATAAAGTTTTAACATGAAATGTCTGAAAAGTTTTTTTTTTGTTAAACACAATTGGCTGAAATACAAGCGGAACTCTTAAAATCACAACTCAAGGTCAGTAAATAATTTTTTTTTTTTTTTTTTTTTTTTTAAAAACGATTTGGTGAAATAAAAGCGGAACTTTTAAAATTACAAAAAAAAAAGGTAAGTAAATAATTACTTTGTTTTTGTTTTTTTTTAAACACGAGCTATTTTAGAAAATAATTTCAAAGTACCAAGTCACATGATAGTTACGCTTTTGTAGAAGATAATTTCAAAGTACCAAGTCACATGATAGTTACACTATTGTAGAAAATAATTTCAAAGCACCATGTCACATGATAGTTACGCTATTGTATAAAATAATTTCAAAGTATCAAGTCAAATGATAGTTACGCTATTATATAAAATAATTTCAAAGTATCATGTCAAATGAGAGTTACGCTTTTGTAGAAAATAATTTCAAAGTACCAAGTCAAATGATAGTTACATTATTGTAGGAAATAATTTCAAAGTGTCAAGTCACATGATAGTTACGCTATTGTAGAAAATAATTTCAAAGTACCAAGTCACATCATAGTTAAGCTATTGTAGAAAATAATTTCAAAGTACCAAGTAACATTATAGTTACGCTATTGTAGAAAATAATTTCAAAGTACCAAGTCACATGATAGTTACGCTTTTGTAGAAAATAATTTCATAGTACCATGTCACATGATAGTTACGCTATTGTAGAAAATAATTTCAAAGTACCAAGTCACATGATAGTTACGCTATTGTAGAAAATAATTTTAAAGTACCAAGTCACATGATAGTTACATTATTGTATTTAATAATTTCAAAGTACCATGTCACCGAATAGCTACGATATTATATGCAATAAATTCAAAGTACCATTTCATATGATATTTACGCTATTGTATAAATTAATTACAAAGAACAATGTCTAATTTTATTTACTCTATTGACGAAATTAATTTAAAAGTATCAAGTAACATTATAGTTACGCTATTGTAGAAAATAATTTCAAAGTAGCAAGTCACATTATAGTTATGCTATTATAGAAAATAATTTCAAAGTACCAAGTCACAGGATAGTTACGCTAATATAGAAAATAATTTCAAATAACCAACTCATAAGATAGTTACGATAATATAGAAAATAATTTCAAAGTACAAAGTCACATGATAGTTACGCTATTGTAGAAAATAATTTCAAAGTACCAAGTCGCATTGTAGTTACGCTATTGTAGAAAATAATTTCAAAGTACCAAGTCACATTATAGTTACGCTTTTGTAGAAAATAATTTCAAAGTACCAAGTCACATGATAGTTACGCTATTATAGAAAATAATTTCAAACTACCAAGTCACATGATAGTTACGCTTTTGTAGAAAATAATTTCAAAGTACCAAGTCACATGATAGTTACGTTTTTTTAGAAAATAATTTCAAAGTAGCAAGTCACATTATAGTTACACTATTGTAGAAAATAATTTCAAAGTACCAAGTCACATTATAGTTACGCTATTGTAGAAAATAATTTCAAAGTACCATGTCACATTATAGTTACGCTTTTCTAGAAAATAATTTCAAAGTACCAAGTCACATGATAGTTACGCTATTGTATAAAATAATTTCAAATTACCCAGTCATATTGTAGTTACGCTATTGTAGAAAATAATTTCAAAGTACCATGTCACATGATAGTTACGCTATTGTAGAAAATAATTTCAAAGTACCAAGTCACATGATAGTTATGCTTTTGTAGAAAATAATTTCAAAGTACCATGTCACATGATAGTTACGCTATTGTAGAAAATAATTTCAAAGTACCAAGTCACTAGATAGTTACTCTATTAAAGAAAATAATTTCAAAGTAACATGTAACATGATAGATACACTATTTTAGAAAATAATTTCAAAGTACCAAGTCACATGATAGTTACGCTTTTGTAGAATATAATTTAAAAGTACCAAGTCACATTATAGTTACGCTATTGTAGAAAATCATTTCAAAGTACCAAGTTACATGATAGTTACGCTTTTGTAGAAAATAATTTCAAAGTACCAAATCAGATGATAGTTACGCTATTATAGAAAATAATTTCAAAGTACCAAGTCACATTATAGTTACGCTATTGTAGAAAATAATTTCAAAGTATCAAGTCACATTATAGTTACACTATTGTAGAAAATAATTTCAAACTACCAAGTCACATGATAGTTACGCTATTGTAGAAAATAATTTCAAAGTACCATGTCACATGATAGTTACGCTATTGTAGAAAATAATTTCAAAGTACCAAGTCACATGATAGTTATGCTTTTGTAGAAAATAATTTCAAAGTACCAAGTCACATTATAGTTACGCTATTATAGAAAATAATTTCAAAGTACCATGTCACATGATAGTTACACGATTGTATAAAATAATTTCAAAGTATCATGTCACATGATAGTTACACTATTTTAGAATATAATTTCAAAGTAACAAGTCACATGATAGTTACGCTATTGTAGAAAATAATTTCAAAGTAACAAGTCACATGATAGTTAAGCTATTGTAGAAAATAATTTCAAAGTACCAAATCACATGATACGTACGCTATTGTAGAAAATAATTTAAAAGTACCAAGTCACATGATAGTTACGCTATTATAGAAAATAATTTCAAAGTACCAAGTCACATGATAGTTACGCTATTGTTGAAAATAATTTCAAAGTACCGTGTCCCATGATAGTTACGCTATTGTAGAAAATAATTTCAAAGTACCAAGTGACATGATAGTTACGCTAATATAGAAAATAATTTCAAAGTACCAAGTCACATGATAGTTACGCTATTATAGAAAATAATTTTAAAGTGCCAAGTCACATGATTGTTACGCTATTATAGAAAATAATTTCAAAGTACCAAGTCACATGATAGTTACGCTATTATAGAAAATAATTTCAAAGTACCAAGTCACATGATAGTTACGCTATTATAGAAAATAATTTCAAATTACCATGTCACATGATAGTTACGCTATTGTATAAAATAATTTCAAAGTACCAAGTCACAGGATAGTTACGCTATTGTACAAAATAATTTCAAAGTAACAAGAAATTTAATTCAGGAAATTATGAAAAAAAAAAAAATTTAGACAGGGTTACGTGTAAACTCTTTATTGTTTTCATGACTTAGATACACGATTGTGTATCTAAGTGTGTATCACGATTGTGTCCACTTAGAGTGGCGCGCCACTCTAAGTGAACCTAGATCAACCCAACTTTTTGGATATCTCTCTCACTATGACTCTGTTTGTGTGTCGTGTCTGTGCGTGTCTCGTCTCTATATGTGTGTGTCATCTCTGTGGGTGTGTTGTCTAAAAAACCAGTCTGGTTGAAAACATGGAGTTTTCGTACTGCTCACTTTTTTGCAATGTGTAGGAACCAGCGGGGAATCCCCGCTCGTTTGGAAAGGTGCCAAGGAAAGGCATGCAAATAGCATGTAGTTTGAATGAAATTTCCGTATTGTGTATCCAAGAGTTGACTTCAAGAAAGAAATTGTTACTTACTGAGAATTTTTTGATAATTTCTTTAATTAAATTTCTACATCGTGTAGCTAAGTGAAAATTGTTTGTGATAAAGAGAAAAAAAGTTACTTACTTGCGTTTTTTTCATAATTTCTTGAATGAAGTATATGTACTGTATATCCAAGAGTTGTTACTTGCTTACAATTTTTTCATAATTTCTTAAATGAAATTTCCGTATTGTGTATCCAAGGGTTGACTTCAAGAAAAGAAATTGTTACTTACTGAGAATTTTTTCATAATTTCTTTAATTAAATTTCTACACAAGAGCTGACTTCAAGAAAGAAATTGTTATTTACTGAGAATTTTTTCATAGTTTCTTGAATTAAATTTATACATCGTGTATCTAAATCATGAAAACAATAAAGAGTTTACACGTAACCCTGTCTAAATTTTTTTTTCATAATTTCCTGAATTAAATTTCTTTGTACTTTGAAATTATGTTCTAGAATAGTTTAACGATCAATTTACGTTGTATAGTGAAACGATTTTCTACAGGAGCGTAACTATTTAGCTTCTATTAGGTTAGAAATTCTTTTTATCCAGAATTTCAAAATAAAGAGACATTTCACTTTAATATTACGTTATTTAAGAGAGTAACTATCATGTGATTTGATACTTTAAAATCATTTTATACAGAAACTTAACTATCCTTTGTCTTATTAATTCTATATTATTCTATATAAAAACGTAACTATAATGTGTCTTGGTAATTTGATATTATTTTCCATAAAATAGTAAATCTAATTTGAGTTGGTACTTTTAAATTATTTTCTACAATAGAGTAAATATCATGTGACATGGTACTTTGAAATTATGTTCGACAATAGCTTAACTATAATATGACTTTGTACTTTAAAATTATTTTCTACAACAGCGTTAATATCATTTGACTTTTTACTTTGAAATTGTTTTCTATAAAAGCTTAACTATTATATGACTTGGTACTTTGAAATTATTTTCTACATTAGCGTAAATATAATGTGACTTGGTACTTTGAAATTATTTTCTATAAAAGCGTAACTATCAAGTGACTTGGTACTTTGAAATTATTTTCTACAAAAGCGTAACTATCATGTGACTTGGTACTTTGAAATTATTTTCTAAAATAGCGTAACTATAATGTGACTTGTTACTTTGAAATTATTTTCTACAATAGAGTAACTATCATGTGACATTGTACTTTGAAATTATTTTCTATAATAGCGTAACTATAATGTGACTTGATACTTTGAAATTATTTTCTACAAAAGCGTAACTATCATGTGACTTGGTACTTTGAAATTATTTTCTACAAAAGCGTAACTATCATGTGACATGGTACTTTGAAATTATTTTCTACAATAGCGTAACTATAATGTGACTTGGTAGTTTGAAATAATTTTCTACAATAGTGTAACTATAATGTGACTTGATACTTTGAAATTATTTTCTACAATAGCTTAACTATAATGTGACTTGTTATTTTGAAATTATTTTCTATAATAGCGTAACTATCATGTGACTTGGTACTTTGAAATTATTTTCTATAATAGCTTAACTATAATGCTATTTGGTTCTTTTAAATTATTTTCTACAATATCGTAACTATAATTTGACTTGGTACTTTGAAATTATTTTCTACAAAAGCGTAACTATCATGTGACTTGTCACTTTGAAATTATTTTCTACAATAGCGTAACTATAATGCGATTTGGTACTTTGAAATTATTTTCTAAAATAGTGTAACTATCATGTGACTTGGTACTTTGAAATTATTTTCTACAAAAGAGTAAGTATAATGTGACATGGTACTTTGAAATTATTTTCTACAATAGTGTAACTATAATGTGACTTGGTACTTTGAAATTATTTTCTACAATAGCTTAGCTATAATGTGACTTGGTACTTTGAAATTATTTTCTACAATAGCGTAACTATCATGTGACTTGGTACTTTGAAATTATTTTCTACAAAAGCGTAACTATCATGTGACTTGGTAGTTTGAAATTATTTTCTATAATAGCGTAACTATCATGTGACTTGGTACTTTGAAATTATTTTCTACAATAGTGTAACTATAATATGACTTGGTACTTTGAAATTATTTTCTACAATAGCGTAACTATCATGTGACTTGGTACTTTGAAATTATTTTCTACAATAGGGTAACTATAATGTGACTTGGTACTTTGGAATTATTTTCTATAATAGAGTAAATATCATGCGATTTGTGACTTTAAAATCATTTTCTAAAATAGCGTAACTATCATGTGACTTGGTACTTTGAAATTATTTTCTATAATAGCGTAACTATAATGTGACTTGGTACTTTGAAATTATTTTCTACAATAGAGTAACTATCATGTGACTTGTTACTTTGAAATTATTTTCTATATTAGAGTAACTATCATGTGACATGTTACTTTGAAATTATTTTCTACAATAGTGTAATTATCATGTGACTTGGCACTTAGCAATTATTTTCTAAGAGAGCGTAACTATCAATAGACTTGGTACTTTGTAATTATTTTCTACAATAGTTTAACTATAATTTGACTTGGTACTTTGAAATTATTTTCTACAAAAACGTAACTATCATGTGACTTGGTACTTTGAAATTATTTTCTACAAAAGCGTAACTATCATGTGACTTGGTAGTTTGAAATTATTTTCTATAATAGCGTAACTATCATGTGACTTGGTACTTTGAAATTATTTTCTACAAAAGCGTAACTATAATGTGACTTGGTACTTTGAGATTATTTTCTACAATAGCGTAACCACAATTCGACTTGCTACTTTGAAAATATTTTCTACAATAGCGTAACTATAATGTGACTTGGTACTTTGAAATTATTTTCTAAAATAGCGTAACTATCATATGATTTGGTGCTTTGAAATTATTTTCTATAATAGCGTAACTATCATGTGACTTGGTACTTTGAAATTATTTTCTACAATAGCTTAACTATAATGTGACTTGGTAATTTGAAATTATTTCTACAATAGCGTAACTATCATGTGACTTGATACTTTGAAATTGTTTTCTACAATAGCGTAACTATCATGTGACTTGGTACTTTGAAATTATTTTCTACAATAGAGTAACTATCATTTGACTCGGTACTTTGAAATTATTTTCTAAAAAAGCGTAACTATAATGTGACTTGGTACTTTGAAATTATTTTCTACAAAAGCGTAACTATCATGTGACTTGGTACTTTGAAATTATTTTATAAAATAGCGTAAATATAATGTGACATGGTACTTTGAAATTATTTTTTACAAAAGCGTAACTATCATTTAACTTGGTACTTTTAAATTATTTTCTATAATAGCGTAGCTATCATGTGATTTGGTACTTTGAAATTATTTTCTAAAAAAGCGTAACTATAATGTGACTTGGTACTTTGAAATGATTTTCTATAATAGCGTAACTATAATGTGACTTGGTACTTTGAAATTATTTTCTACAATAGTGTAACTATCTTGTGACTTGGTACTTTGAAATTATTTTCTACAATAGCGTAACTATCATGTGACATGGTACTTTGAAATTATTTTCTACAAAAGCGTACCTATAATGTGACTTGGTACTTTGAAATTATTTTCTACAAAAGCGTAACTATCATGTGACTTGGTACTTTGAAATTATTTTCTACAATAGCGTAACTATAATGTGACATTGTACTTTGAAATTATTTTCTATAATAGCGTAACTATCATGTTACTTGTTACTGTGAAATTATTTTTTGTAATATCTTAACTATAATGCGAGTTGGTACTTTTAAATTATTTTCTAAGATAGCTCAACTATCATGTGACTTGGTACTTCGAAATTATTTTCTAGAATATCTTAACTATCATGTGACATGGTAATATGAAATTATTTTCTACAATAGCGTAACTGTAATGTGACTTGGTACTTTGAAATTATTTTTTACAATAGTGTAACTATAATGTGACATGGTACTTTGAAATTATTCTCTAAAAAATCGTAACTATCATGTGACTTGATACTTTGAAATTATTTTCTACAATAGCGTAACTATAATGTGACTTGTTACTTTGAAATTATTTTCTACAATAGCGTAACTATCATGTGACTTGTTACTTTGAAATTATTTTCTACAATAGCGTAACTATAATGTGACTTGATACTTTGAAATTATTTTCTATAATAGCGTAACTATAATGTGACTTGGTACTTTTAAATTATTTTCTACAATAGAGTAACTATAATGTGACTTGTTACTTTTAAATTATTTTCTACAAGATCGTAACTATCATGTGACTTGTTACTTTGAAATTTTTTTCTACAATAGCGTAAATATCATGTGAGTTGGTACTTTGAAATTATTTTCTACAATAGCGTAACTATAATGTGACTTGGTACTTTGAAATTATTTTCTATAATAGCGTAACTATTATGTGACTTTGTACTTTGAAATTATTTTCTACAATAGAGTAACTATCATGTGACTTGGTAATTTGAAATAATTTTCTACAAAAGCGTAACTCTCATGTGACTTGGTACTTTGAAATTATTTTCTACAAAAGCGTAACTATCATGTGACTTGATACTTTGAAATTATTTTCTACAAAAGCGTAACTAGCATGTGACATGGTAGTTTGAAATTATTTTATAAAATAGCGTAAATATAATGTGAATTGGTAATTTGAAATTATTATCTACAATAGCTTAACTATCATGTGACTGGGTACTTTGAAATTATTTTCTACAATAGACTAACTATCATGTGACTTGGTACTTTGAAATTATTTTCTACAATAACGTAACTATCATGTGACTTGCAACTTTGATATTATTTTCCTCAATAGCGTAACTATCATGTGACTTGGTACTTTGAAATTTTTTTCTATAATAGCGTAACTATCATGTGACTTGGCACTTTGAAATTATTTTCTATAATAGTGTAACTATCATGTGACATGATACTTTGAAATTATTTTCTACAATAGCGTAACTATCATGTGACTTGATACTTTGAAATTATTTTCTACAAAAGCGTAACTATCATGTCACATGGTACTTTGAAATTAATTTCTATAATAGCGCTTTTGTAAGGACTTGATACTTTGAAATTATTTTCTACAATAGCGTAACTATCATGTGACATGGTACTTTGAAATTATTTTCTATAATAGCGTAACTATAATGTGAATTGGTACTTTGAAATTATTTTATATACTAGCGTAACTATCATGTGACTTGGTACTTTGAAATTATTTTATAAAATAGTGTAACTATCATGTGACATGGTACTTTGAAATTATTTTCTACAAAAGCGTAACTATCATGTGACTTGGTAGTTTGAAATTATTTTCAACAATAGTGTAACTATAATGTGACTTGATACTTTGAAATTATTTTCTACAATAGCGTAACTATAATGTGACTTGGTATTTTGAAATTATTTTATATAAGAGCTTAAATATCATGTGACTTGGTACTTTGAAATTATTTTCTATAATAGCGTAACTATCATGTGACTTGGTACTTTGAAATTATTTTCTACAATAGCGTAACTATCATGTGACTTGGTACTTTGAAATTATTTTCTACAATAGTGTAACTATAATGAGACTTGGTACTTTGAAATTATTTTATACAATAGTGTAACTATCATGTGACTTGGTACTTTGAAATTATTTTCTACAAAAGCGTAACTAAAATGTGACATGGTACTTTGAAATTATTTTCTACAATAGCGTAACTATAATGTGACATGGTACTTTGAAATTATTTTCTACAATAGCGTAACTATCATGTGACTTGGTACTTTGAAATTATTTTCTACAAAAACGTAACTATCATGTGACTTGGTAGTTTGAAATTATTTTCTACAATAGCGTAACTATAATGTGATTTGGTACTTTGAAATTATTTTCTACAATAGCGTAACTATAATGTGACTTGGTACTTTGAAATTATTTTCTAGAATAGCGTAACTATAATGTGGCTTGGTACTTTGAAATTATTTTTTACAATAGCGTAACTATCATTTGACTTGGTACTTTGAAATTCTTTTCTATAATAGCGTAACTATCATGTGATTTGGTACTTTGAAATTATTTTTTATAATACCGTAACTATCATGTGACTTGGTACTTTGAAATTATTTTCTATAATAGCGTAACTATAATGTGACTTGGTACTTTGAAATTATTTTTTACAATAGCGTAACTATAATGTGACTTGGTACTTTGAAATTATTTTCTACAATAGATTAACTATCATGTGACTTGGTACTTTGAAATTATTTTCTACAAAAGCGTAACTATAATGTGACATTGTACTTTGAAATTATTTTCTACAATAGCGTAACTATAATGTGACTTGGTACTTTGAAATTATTTTCTACAATAGTGTAACTATAATGTGACTTGTTACTTTGAAATTATTTTCTACAAAAGCGTAACTATCATGTGACTTGTTACTTTGAAATTATTTTCTACAATAGCGTAACTATAATGTGACTTGATACTTTGAAATTATTTTCTATAATAGCGTAAATATCATGTGACTTGGTACTTTGAAATTATTTTCTACAATAGCGTAACTATCATGTGACTTGGTGCTTTGAAATTGTTTTCTAAAGTAGCTTAACTATCATGTGAATTGGTACTTTGAAATTATTTTCTAAAATAGAGTAACTATAATGTGACTTGTTACTTTGAAATTATTTTCTACAATAGCGTAACTATCATGTGACTTGATACTTTGAATTTATTTTCTACAATAGCGTAACTATCATGTGACTTTGTACTTTGAAACTATTTTCTACAATTGCGTAACTATCATATGACTTGGTACTTTGAAATTATTTTCTACAATAGCGTAACTATAATGTGACTTGGTACTTTGAAATTATTTTCTACAATAGCGTAACTATCATGTTACATGGTACTTTGAAATTATTTTCTACAATAGCGTAACTATCATGTGACTTGGTACTTTGAAATTATTTTCTAAAAAAGAGTAACTATCATGTGACATGGTAGTTTGAAATTATTTTCTACAAAAGCGTAACTAGCATGTGACTTGGTACTTTGAAATTATTTTATACAATAGCGTAAATATAATGTGACTTGGTACTTTGAAATTATTTTCTACACTAGCTTAACTATCATGTGACTTGGTACTTTGAAATTATTTTCTACAATAGCGTAACTATCATGTGACTTGGTACTTTGAAATTATTTTCTACAATAGCGTAACTATCATGTGACTTGATACTTTGAAATTATTTTCTACAATAGCGTAACTATCATGTGACATGGTACTTTGAAATTATTTTCTACAAAAGCGTAACTATCATGTGACTTTTTACTTTGAAATTATTTTATACAATAGTGTAACTATCATGTGACTTGATGCTTTGATATTATTGTCCACAATAGCTTAACTATTCTGTGACTTGATACTTTGAAATTATTTTATAAAAAATACTAACTATAATGTCACATTTTAATTTTAAATTAATTTCTAATAGATATACTTTTTAATGACTTTTTACTATTATATTATATTATAAAAAAGCGTAAATATCATTTGACATGGTCCTTTGAAATTATTTTCTAAAATAGCGTAACTATAATGTGACTTGGTACTTTGAAATTATTTTCTACAAAAGCGTAACTATCATGTGACTTGGTACTTTGAAATTATTTTCTACAAAAGCGTAACTATCATGTGACATGGTACTTTGAAATTATTTTCTACAATAGCGTAACTATCATGTGACTTGGTAGTTTGAAATTATTTTCAACAATAGTGTAACTATAATGTGACTTGATACTTTGAAATTATTTTCTATAATAGCGTAACTATAATGTGACTTGGTATTTTTAAATTATTTTCTATAATAGCGTAACTATCATGTGATTTGGTACTTTGAATTTATTTTCTATAAAAGCGTAACTATCATGTGACTTGGTACTTTGAAATTATTTTCTACAATAGCGTAACTATCATGTGACTTGGTACTTTGAAATTATTTTCTACAATAGCGTAACTATAATGCGACTTGGTACTTTGAAATTATTTTCTTCAATAGTGTAACTATCATGTGACTTGGTACTTTGAAATTATTTTCTACAAAAGCGTAACTATAATGTGACATGGTACTATGAAATTATTTTCTACAATAGCGTAACTATAATGTGACTTGGTACTTTGAAATTATTTTATACAAAAGAGTAACTATCATTTGACTTGGTAATTTGAAATTATTTTGAACAATAACGTAACTATTATTTAACTTGGTACTTTGAAATTTTTTTCTAAAATAGCGTAACTATAATGTCGCTTGGTACTTTGAAATTATTTTCTACAATAGCGTAACTATAATGTGACTTGGTACTTTGAAATTATTTTCTACAATATCGTAACTATAATGTGACTTGGTACTTTGAAATTATTTTCTAGAATAGCTTAACTATAATTTGACTTGGTACTTTGAAATTATTTTCTATAATATCGTAACTATCATGTGATTTGGTACTTTGAAATTATTTTCTATAATACCGTAACTATCATGTGACTTGGTACTTTGAAATTATTTTCTAAAATAGCGTAAATATAATGTGACTTGGTACTTTGAAATTATTTTCTACAATAGCGTAACTATAATGTGACTTGTGACTTTGAAATTATTTTCTATAATAGTGTAACTAAAATGTGACATGGTACTTTGAAATTATTTTATACAATAGCGTAACTATCATGTGACATGGTACTTTGAAATTATTTTCTACAAAAGCGTAGCTATAATGTGACTTGGTACTTTGAAATTATTTTTTACAAAAGCGTAACTATCATGTGACTTGGTACTTTGAAATTATTTTCTACAATAGCGTAACTATCATGTGACTTGGTACTTTGAAATTATTTTCTAAAATAGCGTAAATATCATGTAACTTGGTACTTTGAAATTATTTTCTACAATAGTGTAAATATCATGCGACTTGGTACTTTGAAATTATTTTCTAAAAGAGCGTATCTATAATTTGAATTGGTACTTCGAAGTTATTTTATACAATAGCGTAACAATCATATGACTTGGTAATATTAAATTATTTTCTACAAAAGCTTTACTATAATGTGACATGGTACTTTGAAATTATTTTCTACAAGAGTTTAACTAGAATGTACCATGGTACTTTGAAATTATTCTCTAAAAAAACATAACTGTCATGTGACTTGGTACATTGAAATTATTTTGAAAAAAAGCGTAACAATCATTTGACTTGGTACTTTGAAATTATTTTCTATAATAGCGTAACTATAATGTGACTTGGTACTTTGAAATTATTTTCTACAATAGCGTAACAATAATGTGACTTGGTACTTTGAATTTATTTTCTAAAATAGCGTAACTATAATGTGACTTAATACTTTGAAATTATTTTCTACAATAGTGTAACTATCATGTGAGTTGGTACTTTGAAATTATTTTCTACAAAAGTTTAACTATCATGTGACTTGGTACTTTGAAATTATTTTCTACAATAGCGTAACTATCATGTGACTTGGTACTTTGAAATTATTTTCTACAAAAGAGTAACTATCATGTGACTTGGTACTTTGAACTTATTTTCTACAAAAGCGTAATTATCATGTGACTTGGTACTTTGAAATTATTTTCTACAAAAGCGTAACTATCATGTGGCATGGTACTTTGAAATTATTTTCTACAAAAGCGTAACTATCTTGTAAATTGGTACTTTGAAATTATTTTCTAAAATAGCGTAATTATCATGTTACATGGTAATTTGAAATTATTTTCTATAATAGCGTAACTATAATGTGACTTGGTGCTTTGAAATTATTTTCTACAATAGAGTAACTATGATGTGACATGGTACTTTGAAATTATTTTCTACAAAAACGTAACTATCATGTGACTTGATACTTTGAAATTATTTTCTACAATAGCGTAACTATAATGTGACTTGATACTTTGAAATTATTTTCTACAATAGCGTAACTATAATGTGACTTGGTACTTTGAAATTATTTTCTACAATAGCGTAACTATCATGTGACTTGGTACTTTGAAATTATTTTCTACAATATCGTAACTATAATGTGACTTGTTACTTTGAATTTATTTTCTACAATAGCGTAACTATCATGTGACTTGGTACTTTGAAATTATTTTCTACAATAGCGTAACTATCATATGACTTGGTACTTTGAAATTATTTTATAGATTAGCGTAACTCTCATGTGACTTGGTACTTTGAAATTATTTTCTACAAAACTTTAACTATCATGTGACTTGGTACTTTGAAATTATTTTCTACATAAGCCTAACTATCATGTGACTTGGTACTTTGAAATTATTTTCTACAAAAGCGTAACTATCATGTGACTTGGTACTTTGAAATTATTTTCTATAATAGCGTAACTAGCATGTGAATTGGTACTTTGAAATTATTTTCTAAAATAGAGTAAATATCATGTGAATTGGTACTTTGAAATTATTTTCTACAATAGCTTAACTATCATGTGACTTGGTCCTTTGAAATTATTTTCTACAAAAGCATAACTATCATGTGACATGGTACTTTGAAATTATTTTCTACAATAGCGTAACTATCATGTGACTTGGTACTATGAAATTATTTTCAACAATAGCGTAACTATCATTTGACTTGGTACTTTGAAATTATTTTCTACAATAGCGTAACTATCATGTGACTCGTTACTTTGAAATTATTTTCTATAATAGTGTAACTATAATGTGACATGGTACTTTGATATTATTGTCTACAATAGCGTAACTATCATGTGACTTGGTACTTTGAAATTATTTTCTACAAAAGCGTAACTATCATGTGACATGGTACTTTGAAATTATTTTCTATAATAGCGATTTTGTAAGGACTTGATACTTTGAAATTATTTTCTACAATAGCGTAACTATCATGTGACATGGTACTTTGAAATTATTTTCTATAATAGCGTAACTATAATGTGACTTGGTACTTTGAAATTATTTTCTACAAAAGAGTATCTATAATGTGACATGGTACTTTGAAATTATTTTCTACAAAAGCGTAACTATCATGTGACATGGTACTTTGAAATTATTTTATACAATAGCGTAACTATCATGTGATTTGGTAGTTTGAAATTATTTTCTACAATAGTGTAACTATCATGTGACTTGGTACTTTGAAATTATTTTCTACAAGAGCTTAAATAGCATTTGACTTTTTATTATGATATTATTTTCTATAAGATCTTAACGATCATTTGATTTTGTAATTTGTAATTATTTTATACAATAGAGTAACTATACTGTGACGTTGTACTTGGAAATGTTTTTCTGTAAAAATCTAACTATCATGTGACTTGGTACATTGACATTATTTTCTAAAATAGTGTAATTATCATGTGACATGGTACTTTTAAATTATTTTCTTAAAAATTGTAACTATCTTTTGAATTGGTACTTTGAAATTATTTTCTACAAAAGCGTAACTAAAATGTGACATGGCACTTTGAAATTATTTTCTACAATAGCGTAACTATCATGTGACTTGGTACTTTGAAATTATTTTCTACAATAGCGTAACTATAATGTGACTTGGTACTTTGAAATTATTTTCTACAAAACCGTAACTATCATGTGACTTGGTAGTTTGAAATTATTTTCTACAATAGCGTAACTATAATGTGATTTGGTACTTTGAAATTATTTTCTACAATAGCGTAACTATAATGTGACTTGGTACTTTTAAATTATTTTCTGAAATAGCGTAACTATACTGTGGCTTGGTACTTTGAAATTATTTTTTATAATAGCGTAACTATAATTTGACTTGGTCCTTTGAAATTATTTTCTAAAATAGCGTAACTATCATGTGATTTGGTACTTTGAAATTATTTTCTATAATACCGTAACTATCATGTGACTTGGTACTTTGAAATTATTTTCTATAATAGCGTAACTATAATGTGACTTGGTACTTTGAAATTATTTTCTACAATAGCGTAACTATAATGTGACTTGGTACTTTGAAATTATTTTCTACAATAGTGTAACTATAATGTGACTTGGTACTTTGAAATTATTTTCTACAATAGCGTAAGTATAATGTGACATGGTACTTTGAAATTATTTTCTACAATAGCGTAACTATAATGTGACTTGGTACTTTGAAATTATTTTCTACAATAGTGTAACTATAATGTAACTTGGTACTTTGAAATTATTCTCTACAAAATCGTAACTATAATGTGACTTGATACTTTGAAATTATTTTCTACAATAGCGTAACTATAATGTGACTTGATACTTTGAAATTATTTTCTACAATATCGTAACTATCATGTTACTTGGTAGTTTGAAATTATTTTCTAAAATAGCGTAACTATCATGTGACTTGTTACTTTGAAATTATTTTCTACAATAGCGTAACTATCATGTGACTTGGTACTTTTAAATTATTTTCTACAATAGCGTAACTATCATGTGACTTGTTACTTTGAAATTATTTTCTACAATAGCGTAACTATAATGTGACTTGATGCTTTGAAATTATTTTCTAAAATAGCGTAACTATCATGTGACTTGGTACTTTGAAATTATTTTCTACAATAGCGTAATTATCATATGACTTGGTACTTTGAAATTATTTTCTACAATAGCGTAACTATCATGTGATTTGGTACTTTGAAATTATTTTCTACAATAGCGTACATATCATGTGACTTGGCACTTTGAAATTATTTTCTACAAAAGCGTAACTATCATGTGACTTGGAACTTTGAAATTATTTTCTACAAAAGCGTAACTATCATGTGACATGGTACTTTGAAAGTATTTTCTACAAAAGCGTAACTATCATGTGACTTGGTACTTTGAAATTATTTTCTACAATAGCGTAAATATAATGTGACTTGGTACTTTGAAATTATTTTCTACAATAGCTTAACTATCATGTGACTTGGTACTTTGAAATTATTTTCTACAAAAGCCTAACTATCATGTGACATGGTACTTTGAAATTATTTTCTACAATAACGTAACTATCATGTGACTTGGTACTTTGAAATTATTTTCTACAATAGAGTAACTATCATGTGACTTGGTACTTTGAAATTATTTTCTACAATAGCGTAACTATCATGTGACTTGGTACTTTGAAATTATTTTCTACAATAGAGTAACTATCATGTGACTTGGTACTTTGAAATTATTTTCTACAATAGCGTAACTATCATGTGACTTGGTACTTTGAAATTATTTTCTAAAAAAGCGTAACTATCATGTGACATGGTACTTTGAAATTATTTTCTATAATAGCGCTTATTTAAGGACTAGATAATTTGAAATTATTTTCTACAATAGCGTAACTATCATGTGACATGGTACTTTGAAATTATTTTATACAATAGCGTAACTATCATGTGACTTGTTACTTTGAAATTATTTTCTACAAAAGCGTAACTATCATGTGACATGGTACTTTGAAATTATTTCCTACAAAAGTGTAACTATCATGTGACATGGTACTTTGAAATTATTTTCTACAATAGCGTAACTATCATGTGACTTGGTAGTTTGAAATTATTTTCAACAATAGTGTAACTATAATGTGACTTGATACTTTGAAATTATTTTCTACAATAGCGTAACTATAATGTGACTTGGTATTTTTAAATTATTTTCTATAATAGCGTAACTATCATGTGATTTGGTACTTTGAATTTATTTTCTATAATAGCGTAACTATCATGTGAATTGGTACTTTGAAATTATTTTCTACAATAGTGTAACTATCATGTGACTTGGTACTTTGAAATTATTTTCTACAATAGTGTAACTATCATGTGACATGGTACTTTGAAATTATTTTCTACAATAGAGTAACTATCATGTGACTTGGTACTTTGAAATTATTTTCTACAAAAGCGTAACTATAATGTGACATGGTACTATGAAATTATTTTCTACAATAGCGTATCTATATTGTGACTTGTTACTTTGAAATTATTTTCTACAATATCGTAACTATCATGTGACTTGTTACTTTGAAATTATTTTCTACAATAGAGTAACTATAATGTGACTTGATACTTTGAAATTATTTTCTACAATAGCGTAACTATCATGTGACTTGGTACTTTGAAATTATTTTCTACAATAGTGTAACTATAATGTGACTTGGTACTTTGAAATTGTTTTCTACAAAAACGTAACTATCATGTGACTTGGTACTTTGAAATTATTTTCAACAAAAGCGTAACTATCATGTGACTTGGTAGTTTGAAATTATTTTCTATACTAGTGTAACTATCATGTGACTTGGTACTTTGAAATTATTTTCTACAATAGCGTAACTATAGTGTGACTTGGTACTTTGAAATTATTTTCTAAAATAGCGTAACTATAATGTGACTTGGTACTTTGAAATTATTTTCTACATTAGCGTAACAATCATGTGACTTGGTACTTTGAAATTATTTTCTATAATAGCGTAACTATCATGTGACTTGGTACTTTGAAATTATTTTATAAAATAGCGTAACTATCATGTGACATGGTACTTAGAAATTATTTTATACAATAGCGTAACTATCATGTGACTTGGTACTTTGAACTTATTTTCTACAAAAGCGTAATTATCATGTGACTTGGTACTTTGAAATTATTTTCTACAAAAGAGTAACTATCATGTGAGTTGGTACTTTGAAATTATTTTCTACAACAGCGTAACTATCATGTGACTTGGTACTTTGAAATCATTTTCTACAATAGCGTAACTATCATGTTACTTGGTACTTTGAAATTATTTTCTACAATAGAGTAACTATCATGTGACTTGGTAATTTGAAATTATTTTCTACAATAGAGTAACTATAATGTGACATGGTACTTTGAAATTATTTTCTACAAAAACGTAACTATCATGTGACTTGATACTTTGAAATTATTTTCTACAATAGCGTAACTATAATGTGACTTTATACTTTTAAATTATTTTCTACAATAGCGTAACTATAATGTGACTTGGTACTTTGAAATTATTTTCTACAATAGCGTAACTATCATGTGACTTGGTACTTTGAAATTATTTTATACAATATCGTAACTATCATGTGACTTGTTACTTTGAAATTATTTTCTACAATAGCTTAACTATCATGTGACTTGTTACTTTGAAATTATTTTCTACAAAAGCCTAACTATCATGTGACTTGGTACTTTGAAATTATTTCCTACAATAACTTAACTATCATATGACTTGGAACTTTGAAATTATTTTCTACAATAGCGTAACTATCATGTGACTTGATACTTTGATATTATTTTCTATAAAAGCGTAACTATAATTTGACAAGATACTAAGAAATTAATTTCTACAATAGCGTAAATATAATCTGACATTTTAATATGTAATAATTTTATAAAATAGAGAAACTATCATGTGACTTGGTACTTTGAAATTATTTTCTACAAAAGCGTAACTATCATGTGACATGTTACTTTGATATTATTTTCTATAATAGAGCTTTTGTTAGGACTTGATACTTTGAAATTATTTTCTACAATAGCGTAACTATCATGTGACATGGTACTTTGAAATTATTTTCTATAATAGCGTAACTATAATGTGACTTGGTACTTTGAAATCATTTTCTACAATAGAGTAACTATCATGTGACTTGGTACTTTGAAATTATTTTCTACAAAAGCGTAACTATCATGTGACATGGTACTTTGAAATTATTTTCTACAATAGCGTAACTATCATGTGACTTGGTAGTTTGAAATTATTTTCAACAATAGTGTAACTATAATGTGACTTGGTACTTTGAAATTATTTTCTACAATAGCGTAACTATCATGTGACTTGGTACTTTGAAATTATTTTCTAGAATAGCGTAACTATCATGTGATTTGGTACTTTGAATTTATTTTCTACAAAAGCGTAACTATAATGCGAGTTGTTACTTTGAAATTATTTTCTACAAGAGTGTAACTATCATGTGACTTGTTACTTTGAAATTATTTTCTACAATAGTGTAACTATCATGCAACATGTTACTTTGAAATTATTTTCTAAAATAGTATAACTATCATGTGACTTGGTACTTTGAAATTATTTTATACAAAAGCGTAACTATAATGTGACATGGTACTTTGAAATTATTTTCTACAATAGCGTAACTATAATGTGACTTGGTACTTTGAAATTATTTTATACAAAAGCGTAACTATCATGTGACTTGGTACTTTGAAATTATTTTCTACAAAACCGTAACTATCATGTGACTTGGTAGTTTGAAATTATTTTCTATAATAGCGTAACTATAATGTGACTTGGTACTTTGAAATTATTTTCTACAATAGCGTAACTATAATGTGACTTGGTACTTTGAAATTATTTTCTAAAATAGCGGAACTATAATTTGACTTGGTACTTTGAAATTATTTTCTACAATAGCGTAACTATAATGTGACTTGGTACTTTGAAATTCTTTTCTATAATAGCGTAACTATCATGTGATTTGGTACTTTGAAAGTATTTTCTATAATACCGTAACTATAATGTGACTTGGTACTTTGAAATTATTTTCTATAATAGCGTAACTATAACGTGACTTGGTACTTTGAAATTATTTTCTACAAAAGCGTAACTATAATGTGACTTGGTACTTTGAAATTATTTTCTACAATAGCGTAACTATCATGTGACTTGGTACTTTGAAATTATTTTCTACAATAGCGTAACTATAATGTGACATGGTAATTTGAAATTATTTTCTAGAATAGCGTAACTATAATGTGACTTGGTACTTTGAAATTATTTTCTACAATAGTTTAACTATAATGTAACATGGTACTTTGAAATTATTCTCTAAAAAATCGTAACTATCATGTGACTTGATACTTTGAAATTATTTTCTACAATAGCGTAACTATAATGTGACTTTATACTTTGAAATTATTTTCTACAATAGCGTAACTATAATGTGACTTGGTACTTTGAAATTATTTTCTACAATAGCGTAACTATAATTTGACTTGATACTTTGAAATTATTTTCTATAATAGCGTAACTATCATGTGACTTGGTAGTTTGAAATTATTTTCTACAATAGCGTAACTATCATTTGACTTGTTACTTTGAAATTATTTTCTACAATAGAGTAAATATCATGTGACTTGGTGCTTTGAAATTATTGTCTAATAGAGCGTAACTATCATGTGACTTGATAATTTGAATCTATTTTCTACAATAGTGTAAATATAATATGACTTGGTACTTTGAAATTATTTTATATAATAGAGTAACTATAATGTTACTTGTTACTTTGATTTTATTTTATATAATAGCGTAAATATCATGTGACTTTTTACTTTGAAATTATTTTCTACAATATTGTTACTATCTTGAGACATGGTAGTTTGAAATTATTTTCTACAATAGAGTAACTATCATGTGACATGGCACTTTGAAAGTATTTTCTACAATAGCGTAACTATCATGTGACTTGGTACTTTGAAATTATTTTCTACAATAGCGTAAATATAATGTGACTTGGTACTTTGAAATTATATTCTACAAACGCGTAACTATCATGTGACTAGGTACTTTGAAATTATGTGCTACACACGCGTAAACATAATGTGTCTTTGCACTTTTAAAACATTTCCTATAATAACATAACTATAATTTGACTTGGTACTATGAAATTATTTTCCACACTAGAGTAACTCTCATGAGACTTGATACTTTGAAATTGTTTACTATAATAGCGTAACTATCATGTGACTTGGTACTTTGAAATTATTTTCTATAATAGTGTAACTATAATGTGACATGGTACTTTGATATTATTGTCTACAATAGCTTAACTATTATGTGACTTGGTACTTTGAAATTATTTTCTACAAAAGCGTAACTATCATGTGACATTGTACTTTGAAATTATTTTCTATTATAGCGATTTTGTTATGACTTGATACTATGAAATTATTTTCTACAATAGCGTAACTATCATGTGACATGGTACTTTTAAATTATTTTCTATAATAGCGTAACTATCATGTGACTTTGTACTTTGAAATTTTTTTCTACAATAGCTTAACTATCATTTGACTTGGTACTTTGAAATTATTTTCTACAAAAGCGAAACTATCATGTGACTTGGTACTCTGAAATTATTTTATAGAATATAGTAACTATCGTATCACATGGTACTTTGAAATTATTTTCAAAAATAGTGTAACTATAATGTGACTTGATACTTTGAAATTATTTTCTACAATAGCGTAACTATAATGTGACTTGGTATTTTTAAATTATTTTCTAAAATAGAGTAACTATCATGTGAATTGGTACTTTGAATTTATTTTATACAAAAGCGTAACTATCATGTGACTTGGTACTTTGAAATTATTTTCTACAATAGTGTAAATATAATGTGACATGGTAGTTTGAAATTATTTTCTATAATAGCGTAACTATCATGTGATTTGGTACTTTGAAATTATTTTCTACAATAGCGTAAATATCGTGTCACTTTCGAATTTGAAATTAATTTCGCCATGATAGTAATAATAATATGAATTAGTACATTGAAATTGTTTTCTGAAGAAGTGTAACAATAATGTGACTGGCTACTATTAAATTAGTTTCTAAAATAGTTTAAATCTGTAATAACATTTTCCTTTGAAATTAGTGTATACAATAGCGTAACTATCATTTGAATTGTTACATTGAAATAATTTTATACAATAGCGAATCTATAATGTGACTTGGTACTTTGAAATTATTTTCTATAATAGCGTAACTATCATGTGATTTGGTAGTTTGAAATTATTTTCTACAAAATAGTAACTATAATTTGACTTGGTACTTTGAAATTATTTTCTACAAAAGCGTAACTATCATGTGACTTGGTACTTTGAAATTATTTTCTACAATAGCGTAACTAACAGGTGACTTGTTACTTTGAAATTATTGTCTACAATAGCGTAACTATCATGTGACTTGTTACTTTGAAATTATTATCTACATAAGAGTAAATATAATGTGACTTGGTAATTAGAAATTATTTTCTACAATAGCGTAACTATCATGTGACTTGGTACTTTTAAATTATTGTTTACAAAAGCGTAATTATCATGTGACTTGTTAAATTGAGATTATTTTATACAATGGCGTAACTATCATGTGACTTGGTACTTTGAAATAATTTTCTACAAGAGCATAACTATCATGTGACTTGGTACTTTGAAATTATTTTCTACAATAGCGTAACTATAATGTGACTTGGTACTTTGAAATTATTTTTTACAATAGCGTAACTATCATGTGACTTGGTACTTTGAAATTCTTTTCTATAATAGCGTAACTATCATGTGATTTGGTACTTTGAAATTATTTTCTATAATAGCGTAACTATCATGTGACTTGGTACTTTGAAATTATTTTATATAATAGCGTAACTATCATGTGACTTGGTACTTTGAAATTATTTTATAAAATAGAGTAACTATCATTTGACTTGTTACTTTGAAATTATTTTATATAAATAGTGTAACTATCATGTGACTTGGTACTTTGAAATTATTTTCTACAATAGCGTAACTATCATGTGACATAGTACTTTGAAATTATTTTCTACAAAAGCGTAGCTATAATATGACTTGGTACTTTGAAATTATTTTCTACAAAAGCGTAACTATCATGTGACTTGGTACTTTGAAATTATTTTCTACAATAGCGTAACTATAATGTGACATGGTACTTTGAAATTATTTTCTACAATAGCGTAACTATCATCTGAATTGGTACTTTGAAATTATTTTATACAATAGCGTAACTATAATGTGATTTGGTACTTTGAAATTATTTTCTACGATAGTGTAACTATCATGTGACTTGGTACTTTGAAATTATTTTCTACAAAAGCGTAACTATAATGTGACATGGTACTTTGAAATTATTTTCTACAATAGCGTAACTATAATGTGACATGGTACTTTGAAATTATTTTCTACAATAGCGTAACTATAATGTGACTTGGTACTTTGAAATTATTTTCTATAATAGCGTAACTATAATGTGACTTGGTAGTTTGAAATTATTTTCTATAATAGCGTAACTATCATGTGACTTGGTACTTTGAAATTATTTTCTACAAAAGCGTAACTATAATGTGACTTGGTACTTTGAAATTATTTTCTACAAAAGCTTAACTATAATGTGAATTGGTAGTTTGAAATTATTTTCTACAATAGCGTAACTATCATGTGACTTGGTACTTTGAAATTATTTTATACAATAGCATAACTATCATTTGACTTGGTACTTTGAAATTACTTTCTACAATAGCGTAACTATCATGTGACTTGGTACTTTGAAATTATTTTCTACATTAGCGTAACTATAATGTGACTTGGTACTTTGAAATTATTTTCTACAATAGCGTAACTATCATGTGACTTGGTACTTTGAAATTATTTTCTACAAATAGCGTAACTATCATGTGACTTGGTACTTTGAAATTATTTTCTAGAATAGCGTAACTATCATGTGACTTGGTACTTTGTAATTATTTTCTACAAAAGAGTAACTATAATGTTACTTGTTACTTTGAAATTATTTTATACAATCGGGTAATTATCATGTGACTTGGTACTTTGAAATTATTTTCTACAATAGCGTAACTATAATGTGACATGTTACTTTGAAATTATTTTCTAAAATAGCGTAACTATCATATGACTTGGTACTTTTAAATTATTTTCTAAATTAGCGTAACTATAATTTGACTTGTTACTTTGAAATTATTTTCTACAATCGCTTAACTATCATGTGACTTTGTACTTTGAAATTATTTTATACAATAGAGTAACTATAATGTGACATGGTACTTTGAAATTATTTTCTACAATAGCGTAACTATAATGTGACTTGGTACTTTGAAATTATTTTCTACAATAGCCTAACTATCATGTGACTTGGTAGTTTGAAATTATTTTCTACAATAGCGTAACTATCATGTGACTTGGTACTTAGAAATTATTTTCTACAAAAGGGTAGCTATCAGTTGACTTGGTACTTTGAAATTATTTTATACAAAAGCGTAACTATAATGTGACTTGGTACTTTGAAATAATTTTCTACAATAGCGTAACTATCATGTGACTTGGTACTTGGAAGTTATTTTCTACAATAGCGTAACTATAATTTGACTTGGTACTTTGAAATTATTTTCTATAATAGCGTAACTATCATGTGATTTGGTACTTTGAAATTATTTTCTATAATACCGTAACTATCATGTGACTTGGTACTTTGATATTATTTTCTATAATAGCGTAACTATAATGTGACTTGGTACTTTGAAATTATTTTCTACAATAGCGTAACTATCATGTGACTTGGTACTTTGAAATTATTTTCTATAATAGAGTAACTATCATGTGACATGGTATTTTGAAATTATTTTCTACAATAGCGTACCTATCATGTGACTTGGTACTTTGAAATTATTTTCTAAAATAGCTTAGCTATAATTTGACTTGGTTCTTTGAAATTATTTTCTAATATAGAGTAACTATCATGTGACTTGGTACTTTGAAATTATTTTCTACAATAGCGTAACTATAATGTGACATGGTACTTTGAAATTATTTTCTACAATAGCGTAACTATCATCTGAATTGGTACTTTGAAATTATTTTCTACAATAGAGTAACTATAATGTGAATTGGTACTTTGAAATTATTTTCTACAATAGAGTAACTATCATGTGACTTGGTACTTTGAAATTATTTTCTAAAAAAGCTTAACTATAATATGACTTGTTACTATGAAATTATTTTTTATAATAGTTTATATATCATGTTACTTGGAACTTTTCAATTATTTTCTATAATAGCTTAGATATCAAGTTATTTGGTACTTTGAAATTATTTTCTATAATAGCTTAACTATCATGTGACATGGTAGTTTGAAATTATTTTTTACAATAGCGTAACTATCATGTGACTTGGTAGTTTGACATTACTTTCTACAATAGCGTAACTTTCATGTGATTTGGTAGTGTGAAATTATTTTCTACAATAGCGTAACTATCATGTGACTTGGTACTTTGAAATTATTTTCTACAATAGTGTAACTATCATGTGACTTGGTACTTTGAAATTATTTTCTACAATAGCGTAACTATAATGTGACTTGGTACTTTGAAATTATTTTCTAAAAAAGAGTAACTATAATGTGACATGGTACTTTGAAATTATTTTCTACAAAAGAGTAACTATAATTTGACTTGGTACTTTGAAATTATTTTGAACAAAAGCGTAACTATCATTTAACTTGGTAATTTGAAATGATTTTCTAGAATAGTGTAATTATAATGTCATTTGGTACTTTAAAATTATTTTCTACAATAGAGTAACTATCATGTGACTTGGTACTTTTAAATTATTTTATATAATAGCGTAACTATAATTTGGCTTGGTACTTGGAAATTATTTTTTACAATAGCGTAACTATCATGTGACTTGGTACTTTGAAATTATTTTCTATAATAGCGTAACTATCATGTGAGTTGGTACTTTGAAAGTATTTTCTATAATACCGTAACTATCATGTGACTTGGTACTTTGAAATTATTTTCTATAATAGCGTAACTATAATGTGACTTGGTACTTTGAAATTATTTTCTACAATAGCGTAACTATAATGTGACTTGGTACTTTGAAATTATTTTCTACAATAGTTTAACTATCATGTGACTTGGTACTTTGAAATTATTTTCTACAATAGCGTAACTATAATGTGACATGGTACTTTGAAATTATTTTCTACAATAGCGTAACTATAATGTGACTTGGTACTTTGAAATTATTTTCTACAATAGAGTAACTATAATGTGACATGGTACTTTGAAATTATTCTCTACAATAACGTAACTATCATGTGACTTGATACTTTGAAATTATTTTCTACAATAGCGTAACTATAATGTGACTTGATACTTTGAAATTATTTTCTACAATAGCGTAACTATCTTGTGACTTGGAACTTTTAAATTATTTTATAAAATAGCGTAACTATCATGTGACTTGGGGCTTTAATTTATTTTATACAAAATCGTAACTATAATGTGACTTGGTACTTTGAAATTATTTTATAAAATAGCGTAACTATAATGTGACTTGGTACTTTGAAATTATTTTCTAAAATAGATTAACTATCATGTGATTTGGTAATTTGAAATTATTTTATACAATAGCGTAACTATAATTTGTATTGGTACTTTTAAATTATTTTCTACAATAGCGTAACTATCATGTGACTTGGTACTTTGAAATTTTTTTCTATAATAGCGTAACTATCATGTGACTTGGTACTTTGAAATTATTTTCTACAATTGAGTAACTATAATGTTACTTGGTACTTCGAGATTATTTTCTACAATAGCGTAACTATCATGTGACTTGGTACTTTGAAATTATTTTCTACAAAAGCGTAACTATCATGTGACATGTTACTTAGAAATTATTTTATACAATATCGTAACTATCCTGTGACTTGGTACTTTGAAATTATTTTCTAAAAAGGAGTAACTATCATGTGACATGGTACTTTGAAATTATTTTCTACAATAGCGTAACTATCATGTGACTTGGTACTTGGAAATTATTTTTTACAATAGCGTAACTATAATTTGACTTGCTACTTTGAAATTATTTTCTATAATAGCGTAACTATCATGTGATTTGGTACTTTGAAATTATTTTCTGTAATACCCTAACTATAATGTGACTTGGTGCTTTGAGATTATTTTCTACAATAGCGTAACTATCATGTGACTTGGTACTTTGAAATTATTTTATAAAATAGCTTAACTATAATGTGACTTGGGACTTTGAAATTATTTTCTATAATAGTGTAACTATCATGTGAGATGGTACTTTGAAATTATTTTCTAAAATAGCGTAACTATCATGTGACATAGTACTTTGAAATTATTTTCTACAATAGCGTAGCTATAATATGACTTGGTACTTTGAAATTATTTTTTACAAAAGCGTAACTATCATGTGACTTGGTACTTTGAAATTATTTTCTACAATAGCGTAACTATAATGTGACATGGTACTTTGAAATTATTTTCTACAATAGAGTAACTATCATGTAACATGGTACTTTGTAATGATAATCTAACCAAAAGTCAATATCATTCGAATTTTTGCTTTGAATTTATTTTATATACTAGTGTACATATCATGTGACATGGTACTTTTAATCTATTTTCTATAATAGTGTAACAATCATGAGTATTGTTCCTTTGCAATTATTTTCTATAATAGCATAACTATTATGTGACTTGGTACTTTGAAATTATTTTCTACAATAGAGTAACTATCAAGTGACTTGGTAATTTGAAATTATTTTATAAAATATCATCACTATCATGTGACGGGGTAATTTGAAAGTATTTCCTACAATAGCGTAACTATCATGTGACTTGGTAATTTGAAATTATTTTCTACAATAACGTAACTATCATGTTACTTGGTAATTTGATCATATTTTCTAAAATCGCGTATCTATCATGTGATATGGTACTTTGAAATTATTTTCTACGATAGAGTAACTATAATGTGACTTGGTATTTTTAAATTATTTTCTATAATAGCGTAACTATCATGTGACATGGTAGTTTTAAATTATTTTCTACAAAATCATAACTATAATGTGACTTGGTACTTTGAAATTATTTTTTACAATAGAGTAACTATCATGTGAGTTGGTACTTTGAAATTATTTTATACAATATCATAACTTTAATGTGTCTTTGTACTTTGAAATTATTTTCTACAAAAGTATAACTTTAATGTGACTGTGTTCTTTGAAATTATATTCAACATTAGCGTAAATATCATTTTAGTTGGTAGTTTTACATCATTTTCTACAATAGCGTAAAAATAATTTGACTTGTTACTCTTACATTATTTTATGTAATAGCTTAGCTATCAAATGTGTTGGTCCTTTGACATCATTTTATACAAAAGAGTAACTATAATGTGGCATGGTACTTTGAAATTATTTTCTACAATAGCGAAACTATAATGTGAATTGATACTTTGAAATTATTTTCTACAATAGCGTAACTATCATGTGACTTTGTACTTTGAAATTATTTTCTACAATAGTGTAACTATAATGTGACATGGTACTTTGAAATTATTCTCTACAAAATAGTAACTATCATTTGAATTGATACTTTGAAATTATTTTCTACAATAGCGTAACTATCATGTGACTTGATACTTTGAAATTATTTTATATAATAGAGTAAATATCAAGTGACTTTGTACTTTGAAATTATTTTTTACAATAGTGTAACTATCATGTGACTTGATGCTTTGAAATTATTTTTTAAAGTAGAGTAACAATCATGTGACTTGTTACTTTGAAATTATTTTCTACAATAGCGTAACTATCATGTGACTTGATTCTTTGAAATTATTTTCTACAATAGCGTAACTATCATTTGACTTGATACTTTGAAATTATTTTCTACTATAGCGTAACTATCATATGACTTGGTACTTTGAAATTATTTTCTATAATAGCGTAACTATCATGTGACTTGGTACTTTGAATTTATTTTCTACAAAAGCGTAACTATCATGTGACTTGGTACTTTGAAATTATTTTCTACAATAGTGTAACTATCATGTGACATGGTACTTTGAAATTATTTTCTATAATAACGTAACTATCATGTGATTTGGTACTTTGAAATTATTTTCTACAATAGCGTAACTATCATGTGACATGGTACTTTGAAATTATTTTATATAATAGCGTAACTATCATGTGAGTTGGTACTTTAAGATTATTTTCTACAATAGCTTAACTATAATGTGACTTGGTACTTTGAAATTATTTTCTACAAAAGCGTAAATATCAGGTGACTTGGTACTTGGAAATTATTTTTTACAATAGCGTAACTATAATTTGACTTGGTACTTTGAAATTATTTTCTATAATAGCGTAACTATAATGTGACTTGGTACTTTGAAATTATTTTCTATAATACCGTATCTATCATGTGACTTGGTACTTTGAAATTATTTTCTATAATAGCTTAACTATAATGTGACTTGGTACTTTGAAATTATTTTCTACAATAGCGTAACTATTATGTGACTTGTTACTTTGAAATTATTTTCTATAATAGAGTAACTATTATGTGACATGGTACTTTGAAATTATTTTCTACAATAGCGTAACTATCATGTGACATAGTACTTTGAAATTATTTTCTACAAAAGCGTAGCTATAATGTGACTTGGTACTTTGAAATTATTTTCTACAAAAGCGTAACTATCATGTGACTTGGTACTTTGAAATTATTTTCTACAATAGAGTAACTATAATGTGACATTGTACTTTGAAATTATTTTCTACAATAGCTTAACTATCATGTAACTTGGTACTTTGAAATTATTTTCTGCAATAGCATAACTATCATGTGACTTGGTACTTTGAAATTATTTTCTATAATAGTGTAACTATCATGTGACTTGGTACTTTGAAATTATTTTCTACAAAAGCGTAACTATAATGTGACTTGGTACTTTGAAATTATTTTCTACAATAGCGTAACTATAATGTGACTTGGTACTTTGAAATTATTTTCTACAATAGCGTAACTATAATGTGACTTTGTAATTTGAAATTATTTTATACAATAGCGTAACTATAATTTGACTTGGTACTTTTAAATTATTTTCTATAATAGCGTAACTATCATGTCATTTGGTACTTTGAAATTATTTTCTACGAAAGCGTAACTATAATGTGACATGGTACTTTGAAATTATTTTCTAAAATAGCGTAACTATAATGTGACGTGGTACTTGGAAATTATTTTTTACAATAGCGTAACTATAATTTGACTTGGTACTTTGAAATTATTTTCTATAATAGCGTAACTATCATGTGAGTTGGTACTTTGAAATTATTTTCTATAATACCGTAACTATAATGTGACTTGGTACTTTGAAATTATTTTCTATAATAGCGTAACTATAATGTGACTTGGTACTTTGAAATTATTTTCTACAATAGCGTAACTATAATGTGACTTTTTACTTTGAAATTATTTTCTATAATAGAGTAACTATCATGTGACATGGTACTTTGAAATTATTTTCTACAATAGCGTAACTATCATGTGACATGGTACTTTGAAATTATTTTCTACAATAGCGTAGCTATAATGTGACTTGGTACTTTGAAATTATTTTCTACAAAAGCGTAACTATCATGTGACTTGGTACTTTGAAATTATTTTCTACAATAGAGTAACTATAATGTGACATGGTACTTTGAAATTATTTTCTACAATAGCGTAACTATCATCTGAATTGGTACTTTGAAATTATTTTCTACAATAGCGTAACTATAATGCGACTTGGTACTTTGAAATTATTTTCTACAATAGTGTAACTATCATGTGACTTGGTACTTTGAAATTATTTTCTACAAAAGCGTAACTATAATGTGACATGGTACTATGAAATTATTTTCTACAATAGGGTAACTATAATGTGACTTGGTACTTTGAAATTATTTTCTACAAAAGATTAAATATAATGTGACTTGGTACTTTGAAATTATTTTCTACAATAGAGTAACTATTAAGTGACTTGGTACTTTGAAATTCTTTTCTATAATAGCGTAACTATCATGTGAATTGGTACTTTGAAATTATTTTCTACAATAGCGTAACTATAATGTGACTTGGTACTTTGAAATTATTTTCTACAATAGCGTAACTATAATGTGACTTGGTACTTGGAAATTATTTTTTACAATAGCGTAACTATAATTTGACTTGGTACTTTGAAATTATTTTCTATAATAGAGTAACTATCATGTGATTTGGTACTTTGAAATTATTTTCTATAATACCGTAACTATCATGTGACTTGGTACTTTGAAATTATTTTCTATAATAGCGTAACTATAATGTGACTTGGTACTTTGAAATTATTTTCTACAATAGCGTAACTATCATGTGACTTGGTACTTTGAAATTATTTTCTATAATAGCGTAACTATCATGTGACTTGGTACTTTGAAATTATTTTCTAAAATAGCGTAACTATCATGTGACTTGGTACTTTGAAATTATTTTCTACAATAGCGTATCTATAATGTGACTTGGTACTTTGAAATTATTTTCTACAAAAGCGTAACTATCATGTGACTTGGTACTTTGAAATTATTTTCTACAATAGCGTAACTATAATGTGACATGGTACTTTGAAATTATTTTCTACAAAAGCGTAACTATCATCTGAATTGGTACTTTGAAATTATTTTCTACAATAGCGTAACTATAATGTGACTTGGTACTTTGAAATTATTTTCTACAATAGCGTAACTATCATGTGACTTGGTACTTTGAAATTATTTTCTACAAAAGCGTAACTATCATGTGACATGGTACTTTGAAATTATTTTCTACAATAGCGTAACTATAATGTGACTTGGTACTTTGAAATTATTTTATACAATAGAGTAGCTATAATGTGACTTGGTACTTTGAAATTATTTTCTAGAAAAACGTAACTATCATGTGACTTGGTACTTTGAAATTATTTTCTACAAAAGCGTAACTCTCATGTGACTTGGTAGTTTGAAATTATTTTCTATACTAGCGTAACTATAACGTGACTTTGTACTTTTAAATTAATTTCTACAAGATCGTAACTATAGTGTGACTTGGTACTTTGAAATTATTTTCGACAAAATCGTAATAATAATGTTAATTAGTGCATTGAATTTTTTTTCTGAAAAATCGTAACAATCATGTGACATGGTACTTTTAAATCATTTTCTAAAATAGAGTAACTATCATGTTACTTGGTACTTTGAAATTATTTTCTACAATAGCGTAACTATCATGTGACTTGGTACTTTGAAATTATTTTCTACAAAAGCGTAACTATCATGTGACTTGGTACTTTGAACTTATTTTCTACAAAAGCGTAACTATCATGTGACTTGGTACTTTGAAATTATTTTCTACAAAAGCGTAACTATCTTGTGACATGGTACTGTGAAATTATTTTCTACAAAAGCGTAACTATCAAGTGACTTGGTACTTTGAAATTATTTTCTACAATAGAGTAACTATCATGTGACTTGGTACTTTGAAATTATTTTCTACAATAGCTTAACTATCATGTGACTCGGTACTTTGAAATTATTTTCTACAATAGTGTAACTATCATGTGACATGGTACTTTGAAATTATTTTCTACAATAGCTTAACTATCATGTGACTTGGTACTTTGAAATTATTTTTTACAAAAGCGTAACTATCATGTGACTTGGTACTTTGAAATTATTTTCTACAATAGCGTAAATATCATGTTACTTGGTAGTTTGAAATTATTTTCTACAATAGTGTAACTATAATGTGACTTGATACTTTGAAATTATTTTATATAATAGTGTAACTATAAAGTGACTTGGTAATTTGAAATTATTTTCTAAAATAGCGTAACTATCATGTGAGTTGGTACTTTGAAATTATTTTCTACAAAAGCGTAACTATCATGTAACTTGGTACTTTGAAATTATTTTCTACAATAGCGTAACTATCATGTGACTTGGTATTTTGAAATTATTTTCTACAATAGCGTAACTATCATGTGACTTGGTACTTTGAAATTATTTTCTACAATAGCGTAACTATAATGCGACTTTGTACTTTGAAATTAATTTCTACAATAGTGTAACTATCATGTGACTTGGTACTTTGAAATTATTTTCTACAAAAGCGTAAGTATAATGTGACATGGTACTTTGAAATTATTTTCTACAATAGCGTAACTATAATGTGACTTGGTACTTTGAAATTATTTTCTACAATGGCGTAGCTATAATGTGACTTGGTACTTTGAAATTATTTTCTACAATAGCGTAACTATAATGTGACTTTGTACTTTGAAATTATTTTCTAAAAAAGCGTAACTATCATTTGACTTGGTAGTTTGAAATTATTTTCTATAATAGCGTAACTATCATGTGACTTGGTAATTTTAAATTATTTTCTATAATAGCGTAACTATAATGTGACTTGGTACTTTGAAATTATTTTCTACAATAGCGTAACTATCATGTGACTTGGTACTTTGAAATTATTTTCTATAATAGCGTAACTATAATGTGACTTGGTACTTTGAAATTATTTTCTATAATAGCGTAACTATCATGTGATTTGGTACTTTGAAATTATTTTCTATAAAAGCGTAACTATCATGTGACTTGGTACTTTGAAATTATTTTCTATAATCGCGTAACTATCATGTGACTTGGTACTTTGAAATTATTTTCTAAAATAGCGTAACTATTATGTGACTCGTTACTTTGAAATTATTTTCTATAATACAGTAACTATCATGTGTGTTTGTACTACAATAGCGTAACTATAATGTGACATGGTACTTTGAAATTATTTTCTACAAAAGCGTATCTATAATGTGACTTGGTACTTTGAAATTATTTTTTACAATAGCGTAACTATAATGTGACTTGGTACTTTGAAATTATTTTCTACAATAGCTTAACTATCATGTGACTTGGTACTTTGAAATTATTTTCTACAAAAGCCTAACTATCATGTGAATTGGTACTTTGAAATTATTTTCTGCAATAGCATAACTATAATGTGACTTGGTACTTTGAAATTATTTTCTACAAAAGCGTAACTATAATGTGACTTGGTACTTTGAAATTATTTTCTACAATAGCGTAACTATAATGTGACTTGGTACTTTGAAATTATTTTCTACAATAGTGTAACTATAATGTGACTTGGTACTTTGAAATTATTTTCTAAAAAAGCGTAACTATCATGTGACTTGGTACTTTGAAATTATTTTCTACAAAAGCGTAACTATCATGTGACTTGGTATTTTGAAATTATTTTCTATAATAGCGTAACTATCATGTGACTTTGTACTTTGAAATTATTTTCTACAAAAGCGTAACTATAATGTGACTTGGTACTTTGAAATTATTTTCTACAATAGCGTAACTACAATGCGACTTGGTACTTTGAAATTATTTTCTACAATTTCGTAACTATACTGTGACTTGTTACTTTTAAATTATTTTCTATAATAGCGTAACTATCAAATGATTTGTTGCTTTGAAATTATTTTCTATAATAGCGTAACTATCATGTGACTTGGTACTTTGAAATTATTTTCTACAATAGCGTAACTATAATGTGACTTGGTACTTTGAAATTATTTTCTACAATAGCGTAACTATAATGTGACTTGATACTTTGAAATTGTTTTCTACAATAGCGTAACTATCATGTGACTTGGTACTTTGAAATTATTTTCTACAATAGCGTAACTATCATGTGACTTGGTACTTTGAAATTATTTTCTACAATAGCGTAACTATCATGTGACTTGGTACTTTGATATTATTTTCTACAAAAGCGTAACTATCGTGTGACTTGGTACTTTGAAATTATTTTCTACAAAAACGTAACTATCATGTGACTTGGTACTTTTAAATTATTTTCTACAAAAACGTAACTATAATGCGACTTGGTACTTTGAAATTATTTTCTACAATAGTGTAACTATCATGTGACTTGGTACTTTGAAATTATTTTCTACAATAGCGTAACTATAATGCAACTTGGTACTTTGAAATTATTTTCTACAATAGAGTAACTATCATGTGACTTGGTACTATGAAATTATTTTCTACAAAAGCGTAACTATAATGTGACATGGTACTTTGAAATTATTTTCTACAATAGCGTAACTATCATGTGACTTGGTACTTTGAAATTATTTTCTACGATAGAGTAGCTATAATGTGACTTGGTACTTTGAAATTATTTTCTACAATAGCGTAACTATCATGTGACTTGGTACTTTGAAATTATTTTCTACAATAGCGTAACTATCATGTGACTTGTTACTTTGAAATTATTTTATATAATAGCGTAACTATAATGTGACTTGGTACTTTGAAATTATTTTCTACAATAGCGTAACTATAATGTGACTTGGTACTTTGAAATTATTTTCTGCAATAGCGTAACTATAATGTGACTTGGTACTTTGAAATTATTTTCTACAATAGCGTAACTATAATGTGACTTGGTACTTTGAAATTATTTTCTATAATAGCGTAACTATCATGTGATTCGGTACTTTGATATTATTTTATATAAAAGCATAACTATCATGTGACTTGGTACTTTGAAATGATTTTCTAAAATCACTTAACTATCATGTGACTTGGTACTTTGAAATTATTTTCTACAATAGCGTAACTATAATGTGACTTGGTACTTTGAAATTATTTTCTACAATATTGTAACTATGATGTGGCTTTGTACTTTGAAATTATTTTCTAAAATAGCGTAACTATCATGTAACATGGTACTTTGAAATTATTTTCTAAAAAAGCGTAGCTATAATGTGACTTGGTACTTTGACATTATTTTTTACAAAAGCGTAACTATCATGTGAATTGGTACTTTGAAATTATTTTCTACAATAGTGTAACTATAATGTGACTTGGTACTTTGAAATTATTTTCTACAATAGCGTAACTATCATGTAAATTGGTACTTTGAAATTATTTTCTACAATAGCGTAACTATAATGTGAGTTGGTACTTTGAAATTATTTTCTACGATAGTGTAACTATCATGTGACTTGGTACTTTGAAATTATTTTCTACAAAAGCGTAACTATAATGTGACATGGTACTTTGAAATTATTTTCTACAATAGTGTAACTATAATGTGACTTGGTACTTTGAAATTATTTTCTAGAAAAACGTAACTATCATGTGACTTGGTACTTTGAAATTATTTTCTACAAAAGCGTAACTATCATGTGACTTGGTAGTTTGAAATTATTTTCTACAATAGCGTAACTATTATGTGACTTGGTACTTTGAAATTATTTTCTACAAAAGCGTAACTATAATGTTACTTGTTACTTTGAAATTATTTTCTACAATAGCGTAACTACAATGAGACTTGGTACTTTGAAATTATTTTCTACAATAGCGTAACTATAATGTGACTTGGTACTTTGAAATTATTTTCTAAAATAGCGTAACTATCATCTGAGTTGGTTCTTTGAAATTATTTTATATAATAGCGTAACTATCATGTGACTTGGTACTTTGAAATTATTTTCTACAATAGCATAACTATAATGTGACTTGGTACTTTGAAATTATTTCTACAATAGCGTAACTATAATGTGACTTGATACTTTGAAATTGTTTTCTACAATAGCGTAACTATCATGTGACTTGGTACTTTGAAATTATTTTCTACAATAGCGTAACTATCATGTGACTTGGTACTTTGAAATTATTTTCTACAATAGCGTAACTATCATGTGACTTGGTACTTTGAAATTATTTTCTACAAAAGCGTAACTATCATGTGACTTGGTACTTTGAAATTATTTTCTACAAAAGCGTAACTCTCATGTTACTTGGTACTTTGAAATTATTTTCTACAAAAGCGTAACTATCATGTGACTTGGTACTTTGAAATTATTTTCTACAATAGCGTAACTATCATGTGACTTGGTACTTTGAAATTATTTTCTACAATAGAGTAAATATCATGTGACTTGGTACTTTGAAATTATTTTCTACAATATCTTAACTATCATGTGACTTGGTACTTTGAAATTATTTTCTACAAAAACCTAACCATCATGTGACTTGGTACTTTGAAATTATTTAATACAATAGCGTAACTATCATTTGACTTGGTAGTTTGAAATTATTTTCTACAATACCGTAACTATCATGTGACTTGATACTTTGAAATTGTTTTCCACATCAGCGTAACTATCATGTGACTTGGTACTTTGAAATTATTTTCTACAATAGCCTAACTATCATGTGACTTATTACTTTGAAATTGTTTTCTACAATAGCGTAACTATCAGGTGACTTGGTACTTTGAAATTATTTTCTACAATAGCGTAACTATCATGTGACTTGGTACTTTGAAATTATTTTCTACAAAAGCGTAACTATCATGTGACTTGGTACTTTGAAATTATTTTCTACAAAAGAGTAACTATAATGTGACTTGGTACTGTGAAATTATTTTCTACAAAAGCGTAACTATCAAGTGACTTGGTACTTTGAAATTATTTTATACAATAAAGTAACTATCATGTGACTTGGTACTTTGAAATTATTTTCTACAATAACTTAACTATCATATGACTTGGTACTTTGAAATTATTTTCTACAAAAACGTAACAATCATGTGACATGGCACTTTGAAATTATTTCCTACAAAAGTGTAACTATCATGTGACTTGGTACTTTGAAATTATTTTCCATAAGAGAGTAACTATCAAGTGACTTGATACTTGGAAATTATTTTATAAACTACCTTAAATATTATGGGACTTGGTACTTTTATATTATCAACTGAAAAAGCGTATATATCCTGTGACTTATTCCTATGAAATTATTTTATAGATTGGCTTAAATATCATGTGACTCGATACTTTGAAATTATTTTCTACAAAAGCGTAACTATCATGTGATTTGGTGCTTTGAAATTATTTTCTATACTAGCGTAACTATCATGTGACTTGGTACTTTGAAATTATTTTCTACAATAGCGTAACTATAATGTGACTTGGTACTTTGAAATTATTTTCTACAATAGCGTAACTATCATGTGACTTGGTACTTTTAAATTATTTTCTACAACAGCGTAACAATAAAGTTACATGTCACACTGAAACCATTTTCTACTATGGTATAACTATAATATGACTTGGTGTATTGAAATTACTTTCTATAAGAGCTTAATTATCCAATGCTTTGGTCTTCTGTTATCATGTTTTACAATAGATCAAATATAATGTTATATTTTACTTTGAAATTATTTTCTAAAATAGATTAAGTATCAAGTGACTTGGTATTTTGAAATTATTTTCTACAAAAGCGTAACTATCATGTGACTTGGTACTTTGAAATTATTTTCTACAATAGCGTAACTATCATGTGACATGGTACTTTGAAATTATTTTCTTCAATAGCGTAAATATAATGTGACTTGGTACTTTGAAATTATTTTCTACAATAGATTAACTATCATGTGACTTGGTACTTTGAAATTATTTTCTACAAAAGCCTAACTATCATGTGACATGGTACTTTGAAATTATTTTCTACAATAGCGTAACTATCATGTGACTTGGTGCTTTTAAATTATTTTCTACAATAGCGTAACTATCATGTGACTTGGTACTTTGAAATTATTTTCTACAATAGCGTAACTATCAAGTGACTTGATACTTTGCAATTCTTTTTTATAATAGCGTAACTATAATGTGACATGGTACTTTGAAATTATTTCCTACAATAGCGTAACTATCATGTGACTTGGTACTTTGAAATTATTTTCTACAAAAGCGTAACTATCATGTGACTTGGTACTTTGAAATTATTTTCTACAATAGAGTAACTATCATGTGACTTGGTACTATGAAATTATTTTCTACAAAAGAGTAACTATAATGGGACATGGTAGTTTGAAATTATTTTCTACAATAGCGTAACTATCATGTGACTTGGTACTTTGAAATTATTTTCTAAAATAGCGTAAATATAATGCGACTTGGTACTTTGAAATTGTTTTCTACAATAGTGTAACTATCATGTGACTTGGTACTTTGAAATTATTTTCTACAAAAGCGTAACTATAATGTGACATGGTACTATGAAATTATTTTCTACAATAGCGTAACTATCATGTGACTTGGTACTTTGAAATTATTTTCTACGATAGCGTAGCTATAACGTGACTTGGTACTTTGAAATTATTTTCTACAATAGCGTAACTATCATGTGACTTGGTACTTTGAAATTATTTTCTAAAAAAGCATAACTATCATGTGACTTGGTACTTTGAAATTATTTTCTATTATAGCGTAACTATAATGTGACTTGGTACTTTGAAATTATTTTCTACAATAGCGTAACTATCATGTGACTTGGTACTTTGAAATTATTTTCTACAATAGCGTAACTATAATGTGACTTGGTACTTTGAAATTATTTTCTACAATAGCGTAACTATAATTTGACTTGGTACTTTAAAATTATTTTATAAAAGAGCGTAACTATCATGTGAATTGGTACTTTGAAATTATTTTCTATAAAAGCATAACTATCATGTTACTTGGTACTTTGAAATGATTTTCTATAAACAAGTAAATATCCTGTGAGTTGGTCCTTTGAAATTATTTTCTACAATATAGTAACTATTGTGTGACATGGTACTTTGAAATTATTTTCTACAATAGTGTAACTATCATGTGGCTTGGTACTTTGAAATTATTTTCTACAATAGCGTAACTATCATGTAACATGGTACTTTGAAATTATTTTCTACAAAAGCGTAGCTATAATGTGACTTGGTACTTTGAAATTATTTTTTACAAAAGAGTAACTATCATGTGACTTGGTACTTTGAAATTATTTTCTACAATAGCGTAACTATAATGTGACATGGTACTTTGAAATTATTTTCTACAATAGCGTAACTATCATGTAAATTGGTACTTTGAAATTATTTTCTACAATAGCGTAACTATAATGTGAGTTGGTACTTTGAAATTATTTTCTACGATAGTGTAACTATCATGTGACTTGGTACTTTGAAATTATTTTCTACAATAGCGTAACTATAATATGACATGGTACTTTGAAATTATTTTCTACAATAGTGTAACTATTATGTGACTTGGTACTTTGAAATTATTTTCAAGAAAAACGTAACTATCATGTGACTTGGTACTTTGAATTTATTTTCTACAAAAGCGTAACTATCATGTGACTTGGTAGTTTGAAATTATTTTCTATAATAGCGTAACTATCATGTGACTTGGTACTTTGAAATTATTTTCTACAAAAGCGTAACTATAATGTGACTTGGTACTTTGAAATTATTTTCTACAATAGCGTAACTACAATGCGACTTGGTACTTTGAAATTATTTTCTACAATTGCGTAACTATAATGTGACTTGGTACTTTGAAATTATTTTCTATAATAGCGTAATTATCATATGATTTGGTGATTTGAAATTATTTTCTATAATAGCGTAACTATCATGTGACTTGGTACTTTGAAATTATTTTCTACAATAGCATAACTATAATGTGACTTGGTACTTTTAAATTATTTCTACAATAGCGTAACTATCATGTGACTTGATACTTTGAAATTGTTTTCTACAATAGTGTAACTTTCATCTGACTTGGTACTTTGAAATTATTTTGTACGATAGCGTAACTATCATGTGACTTGGTACTTTGAAATTATTTTCAACAATAGCTTAACTATCATGTGACTTGGTACTTTGAAATTATTTTCTACAATAGAGTAAATATCATGTTAAATGGTACTTTGAAATTATTTTCTACAAAATAGTAACTATCATGTGACTTGGTACTTTGAAATTATTTTCTACAAAAGCGCAACTATCATGTGACTTGGTACTGTGAAATTATTTTCTACAATAGCGTAACAATCAAGTGACTTGGTACTTTGAAATTATTTTCTAAAATAGAGTAACTATAATGTGACTTGGTACTTTGAAATTATTTTCTACAATAGCTTAACTATCATGTGACTTGGTACTTTGAAATTATTTTCTACAAAAGCCTAACCATCATGTGACATGGTACTTTGAAATTATTTCCTACAATAGCGTAACTATCATGTGACTTGGTACTTTGAAATTATTTTCCACAATAGCGTAACTATCATGTGACTTGATACTTTGAAATTATTTTCCACATTAGCGTAACTATCGTGTGACTTGTCACTTTGAAATTATTTTGTACGAAAGACTAACTATCATGTGACTTGGTACTTTTAAATTATTTTCTAAAATAGCGTAACTATCATGTGACTTGGTACTTTGAAATTATTTTCCACAATAGCGTAACTATCATGTGACTTGGTACTTTGAAATTATTTTCTACAATAGTGTAACTAGCCTGTGACTTGGCACTTTGAAATCATTTTCTACAATAGCGTAACAATAGTGTGACTTGGTACTTTGAAATTATTTTATACAAAAGTGTAACTATAATGAGAGTTGGTACTTTGAAATTATTTTCTACAATAGAGTAACTATTATGTGACTTGGTACTTTGAAATTATTTTCTACAATAGCTTAACTATCATGTGACTTGGTACTTTGAAATTATTTTCTACAAAAGCCTAACCATCATTTGACTTGGCACTTTGAAATTATTTCCTACAATAGCTTAACTATCATGTGACTTGGTACTTTGAAATTATTTTCAACAAGAGCGTAACTATCATATGACTTGGTACTTTGAAATTGTTTTCTATAATAACGTAAATCTCATATGACTTTGTACTTTCAAATTATTTTCTACAATATCGTAAATATCATGTGACATTATACATTGAAATTTTTTTATGCAATAGCGTAACTATCATGTGATTTGGTGCTTTGAAATTATTTTCTATACTAGCGTAACTATCATGTGACTTGGTACTTTGAAATTATTTTCTACAATAGCGTAACTATAATGTGACTTGGTACTTTGAAATTATTTTCTACAATATCGTAACTATAATGTGACTTGGTACTATGATATTTTTTTCTATAATAGCTTAACTATCATTTTTCATTGTACTTTGAAATTTTTTTTTACAATAGCGTAACTATCATGTAACTTGGTACTTTGAAATTATTTTATATAATAGCGTAACTATCATGTGACTTGTTACTTTGACATTATTTTCTATAATAGCTTAAATATCAGATGACTTGGTACTTTTATCTTATTTTCTATAAAAGCGTAACTATCATATGACTTGCTACTTTGAACTTATATTCTACAAAAGCTTAACTATAATGTGACTTGGTACTTTGAAATTATTTTCTACAAAAGCGTAACTATCATGTGACTTGGTACTTTGAAATTATTTTCTACAATAGCGTAAATATAATGTGACTTGGTACTTTGAAATTATTTTCTACAATAGCTTAACTATCATGTGACTTGGTACTTTTAAATTATTTTCTACAATAGCCTAACCATCATGTGACATGGCACTTTGAAATTATTTCCTACAATAACGTAACTATCATGTGACTTGGTACTATAAAATTATTTTCCATAAAAGAATAAATATCATGTGACTTGATTCTTTGAGATTATTTTCTATAAAAGCGTAACTATCATGTGACTTGGTACTTTGAAATTATTTTCTTCAATAGCGTAACCATCATGTGACTTGATACTTTGAAATTATTTTCTACAATAGCGTAACTATTATGTGACTTGGTACTTTGAAATTATTTTCTACAAAAGCGTAACTATCATGTGACTTGGTACTTTGAAATTAATTTCTATAATAGCGCTTTTGTAAGGACTTGATACTTTGAAATTATTTTCTACAATAGAGTAACTATCATGTGACATGGTACTTTGAAATTATTTTCTATAATAGCGTAACTATAATGTGACTTGGTACTTTGAAATTATTTTCTACAAAAGCGTAACTATCATGTGACCTGGTACTTTGAAATTATTTTCTACAAAAGCGTAGCTATCATGTGACATGGTACTTTGAAATTATTTTCTACAATAGCGTAACTATCATGTGACTTGGTAGTTTGAAATTATTTTCAACAATAGAGTAACTATAATGTGACTTGATACTTTGAAATTATTTTCTACAATAGCGTAACTATAATGTGACTTGGTACTTTTAAATTATTTTCTAAAATAGCGTAACTATCATGTGATTTGGTACTTTGAATTTATTTTCTATAATAGCGTAACTATCATGTGACATGGTACTTTGAAATTATTTTCTAAAATAGCGTAACTATAATGTGACTTGGTACTTTGAAATTATTTTCTAAAATAGCGTAACTATCATGAGACTTGGTACTTAGAAATTATTTTCTACAATAGCGTAACTATCATGTGACTTGGTACTTTGAAATTATTTTCTACAATAGCGTAACTAAAATATGACATGTTACTATGAAATTATTTTCTACAATAGCGTAACTATAATGTGACTTGGTACTTTGCAATTATTTTCTAAAATAGCCTAACTATCATGTGATTTGGTACTTTGAAATTATTTTCTACAAAACCGTAACTATCATGTGACTTGGTAGTTTGAAATTATTTTCTATAATAGCGTAACTATCATGTGACTTGGTACTTTGAAATTATTTTCTACAATACCGTAACTATAATGTGACTTGGTACTTTGAAATTATTTTCTACAATAGCGTAACTATAATGTGACTTGGTACTTTGAAATTATTTTCTACAATAGCGTAACTATAATGTGACTTGGTACTTTGAAATTCTTTTCTATAATATCGTAACTATCATGTGATTTGGTACTTTGAAATTATTTTCTATAATACCGTAACTATCATGTGACTTGGTACTTTGAAATTATTTTCTATAATAGCGTAACTATAATGTGACTTGGTACTTTGAAATTATTTTCTACAATAGCGTAACTATAATGTGACTTGGTACTTTGAAATTATTTTCTATAATAGTTTAACTATCATGTGGCTTGGTACTTTGAAATTATTTTCTACAATAGCTTAACTATAATGTGACTTAGTACTTTGAAATTATTGTCTACAAAAGAGTAGATATAATGTGACTTGGTACTTTGAAATTATTTTTTACAATATATTAACTATAATGTGAATTGGTACTTTGAAATTATTTTCTACAATAGTGTAACTATAATGTGACATGGTACTTTGAAATTATTTTCTACAAAAGCGTAACTATCATGTAAATTGGTACTTTGAAATTATTTTCTAAAATAGCGTAAGTATCATGTGACTTGGTATTTTGAAATAATTTTCTACAAAAGCGTAACTATAATGTGAATTGGTACTTTGAAATTATTTTCTGCAATAGCGTAACTATCATGTGACTTGGTACTTTGAAATTATTTTCTACAATAGCGTAACTATAATGTGACTTGGTACTTTGAAATTATTTTCTACAATAGTGTAACTATCATGTGACTTGGTACTTTGAAATTATTTTCTACAAAAACGTAACTATCATGTGACTTGGTACTTTGAAATTATTTTCTACAAAAGCGTAACTATCATGTGACTTGGTAGTTTGAAATTATTTTCTATAATAGCGTAACTATCATGTGACTTGGTACTTTGAAATTATTTTCTAAAATAGCGTAACTATAATGTGACTTGGTACTTTGAAATTATTTTCTACAATAGCGTAACTATAATGTGAGTTGATAATTAGAAATTATTTTCTGCTCAAGCTTAAAGATCCATTGTATTTGTAATTATAAATAATTTTATAAAATATAGTAACTATCTTTTGACTTGGTACTTTTACATAATTTACTAAAATATATTAACTATAATGATAGATGTTAGTATGATATTATATTATAAAGAAGCGTAACTATCCTGTGACTTGGTACTTTGAAATTATTTTCTACAAAAGCGTAACTATCATGTGACTTGGTACTTTGAAATTATTTTCTAAAAAAGCGTAACTATCATGTGACATGGTACTTTGAAATTATTTTCTACAAAAGCGTAACTATCATGTGACTTGGTACTTTGAAATCATTTTCTACAATAGCGTAACTATAATGTGACTTGGTACTTTGAAATTATTTTCTACAATAGCGTAACTATCATGTGACTTGGTACTTTGAAATTATTTTCTACAATAGTGTAACTATCATGTGACTTGGTACTTTGAAATTATTTTCTACAATAGCGTAACTATCATGTGACATGGTACTTTGAAATTATTTTCTACAAAAGCTTAACTATCAAGTGATTGGGTACTTTGAAATTATTTTATACAATAGCGTAAATATCATGTTACTTTGTAGTTTGAAATAATTTTCAACAATAGATTAACTATAATGTGACCTGGTACTTTGAAATTATTTTCTAAAATAGATTAACTATAATGTGACTTGGTAATTTGAAATTATTTTCTATAATAGCATAACTATCATGTGATTTGGTACTTTGAAATTATTTTCTACAAAAGCGTAACTATCATGTGACTTGTTACTTTGAAATTATTTTCTACATAAGCGTAACTATAATGTGACTTGGTACTTTGAAATTATTTTCTACAATAGCGTAACTATCATGTGACTTGGTACTTTGAAATTATTTTCTACAATAGCGTAACTATAATGTGACTTGGTACTTTGAAATTATTTTCTACAATAGTGTAACTATCATGTGACTTGGTACTTTGAAATTATTTTCTACAATAGCGTAACTATAATGTGACTTGGTACTTTGAAATTATTTTCTACAATAGCGTAACTATCATGTGACTTGGTACTTTGAAATTATTTTCTACAATAGCGTAGCTATAATGTGACTTGGTACTTTGAAATTATTTTCTACAATAGCGTAACTATCATTTGACTTGGTACTTTGAAATTATTTTCAACAAAAGCGTAACTATCATGTGACTTGGTAGTTTGAAATTATTTTCTATAATAGCGTAACTATCATGTGACTTGGTACTTTGAAATTATTTTCAACAATAGCGTAAATATAATGTGACTTGGTACTTTGAAATTATTTTCTACGATAGCGTAAATATAATGTGACTTGGTACTTTGAAATTATTTTCTATAATAGCGTAACTATAATATGACTTGGTATTTTGAAATTATTTTCTATAATAGCGTAACTATCATGTGATTTGGTACTTTGAAATTATTTTCTACAAAAGCGTAACTATCATGTGACTTGGTACTTTGAAATTATTTTCTAGAATAGCGTAACTATAATGTGACTTGGTACTTTGAAATTATTTTCTACAATAGCGTAACTATAATGTGACTCGGTACTTTGAAATTATTTTCTATAATAGAGTAACTATAATGTGTGTTTGTACTACAATAGCGTAACTATCATGTAACATGGTACTTTGAAATTATTTTCTACAATAGCGTAGCTATAATGTGACTTGGTACTTTGAAATTATTTTTTACAAAAGCGTAACTATCATGTGACTTGGTACTTTGAAATTATTTTCTACAATAGCGTAACTATAATGTGACATGGTACTTTGAAATTATTTTCTGCAATAGCGTAACTATCATGTGAATTGGTACTTTGAAATTATTTTCTGCAATAGCGTAACTATAATGTGACTTGGTACTTTGAAATTATTTTCTACAATAGTGTAACTATCATGTGACTTGGTACTTTGAAATTATTTTCTACAACAGCGTAACTATAATGTGACTTGGTAATTTGAAATTATTTTCTACAATAGCGTAACTATAATGTGACTTGGTACTTTGAAATTATTTTCTATAATAGCGTAACTATAATGTGACTTGGTACTTTGAAATTATTTTCTAAAAAAACGTAACTATCATGTGACTTGGTACTTTGAAATTATTTTCTACAAAAGCGTAACTATCATGTGACTTGGTACTTTGAAATTATTTTCTATAATAGCGTAACTATCATGTGACTTGGTACTTTGAAATTATTTTCTACAAAAGCGTAACTATAATGTGACTTGGTAATTTGAAATTATTTTCTACAATAGCGTAACTAAAATGAGACTTGGTACTTTGAAATTATTTTCTACAATAGCGTAACTATACTGTGACTTGGTACTTTGAAATTATTTTCTAAAATAGCGTAACTATCATGTGATTTGGGTCTTTGAAATTATTTTCTATAATAGCGTAACTATCATGTGACTTGGTACTTTGAAATTATTTTCTACAATAGCATAACTATAATGTGACTTGGTAATTTGAAATTATTTTCTACAATACGTAACTATAATGTGAATTGATACTTTGAAATTGTTTTCTACAATAGCGTAACTATCATGTGACTTGGTACTTTGAAATTATTTTCTACAATAGCGTAACTATGATGTGACTTGGTACTTTGAAATTATTTTCTACAATAGCGTAACTATCATGTGACTTGGTACTTTGATATTATTTTCTACAAAAGCGTAACTATCGTGTGACTTGGTACTTTGAAATTATTTTCTACAAAAGCGTAACTATCATGTGACTTGGTACTTTGAAATTATTTTCTACAAAAACGTAACTATAATGAGACTTGGTACTTTGAAATTATTTTCTACAATAGTGTAACTATCATGTGACTTGGTATTTTGAAATTATTTTCTACAATAGCGTAACTATAATGAGACTTGGTACTTTGAAATTATTTTCTACAATAGAATAACTATCATGTGACTTGGTACTTTGAAATTATTTTCTACAATAGCGTAACTATAATGTGACTTGGTACTTTGAAATTATTTTCTACAATAGCGTAAATATAATGTGACTTGGTACTTTGAAATTATTTTCTGCAATAGCGTAACTATAATGTGACTTGGTACTTTGAAATTATTTTCTACAATAGCGTAACTATCATTTGACTTGGTACTTTAGAATTATTTTCTATAATATCGTAACTATCATGTGATTTGGTACTTTGAAATTATTTTCTATAAAAGCGTAACTATCATGTGAATTGGTACTTTGAAATGATTTTATATAATCAAGTAAATATCATGTGACTTGGTACTTTGAAATTATTTTCTACAATAGCGTAACTATTATGTGACTCGGTACTTTGAAATTATTTTCTATAATAGAGTAACTATCATGTGTGTTGGTACTACAATAGCGTAACTATCATGTAACATGGTACTTTGAAATTATTGTCTAAAAAAGCGTATCTATAATGTGATTTGGTACTTTGAAATTATTTTCTATAATAGCGTAACTATCATGTGAATTGGTACTTTGAAATTATTTTCTACAATAGCGTAACTATAATGTGACATGGTACTTTGAAATTATTTTCTACAATAGCGTAACTATCATGTGAATTGGTACTTTGAAATTATTTTCTACAATAGCGTAACTATAATGTGAGTTGGTACTTTGAAATTATTTTCTACGATAGTGTAACTATCATGTGACTTGGTACTTTGAAATTATTTTCTATAAAAGAGTAACTATAATGTGACTTGGTACTTTGAAATTATTTTCTACAATAGTGTAAATATAATGTGACATGGTACTTTGAAATTATTTTCTAAAAAAACGTAACTGTCATGTGACTTGCTACTTTGAAATTATTTTCTACAAAAGCGTAACTATCATGTGACTTGGTACTTTGAAATTATTTTCTATAATAGAGTAACTATCATATGACTTGGTACTTTGAAATTATTTTCTACAAAAGCGTAACTATCATGTGACTCGGTCCTTTGAAATTGTTTTCTACAATAGCGTAACTAAAATGCGACTTTGTACTTTGAAATTATTTTCTACAATAGCGTAACTATAATGTGACTTGGTACTTTGAAATTATTTTCTATAATAGCGTAACTATCATATGAGTTGGTGCTTTGAAATTATTTTCTATAATAGCGTAACTATCATGTGACTTGGTACTTTGAAATTATTTTCTACAATAGCGTAACTATAATGTGACTTGATAATTTGAAATTATTTTCTACAATAGCGTAACTATCATGTGACTTGATTCTTTGATATTGTTTTCTACAATAGCGTAACTATCATGTGACTTGGTACTTTGAAATTATTTTCTACAATAGCGTAACTATGATGTGACTCGGTACTTTGAAATTATTTTCAACAATAGCGTAACTATCATGTGACTGGGTACTTTGAAATTATTTTCCACAATAGCGTAACTATCATTTCACTTGGTACTTTGATATTATTTTCTATAATAGTGTAACTATCATGTGACTTGGTACTTTGAAATTATTTTCTACAAAAGCGTAACTATCATGTGACATGGTACTGTGAAATTATTTTCTACAAAAGCGTAAATATCAAGTGACTTGGTACTTTGAAATTAGTTTCTACAATAAAGTAACTATCATGTGACGTGGTACTTTGAAATTATTTTCTACAATAGCTTAACTATCATGTGACTTGGTACTTTGAAATTATTTTCTACAAAAGCCTAACTATCATGTGACATGGCACTTTGAAATTATTTCCTACAATAGCGTAACTATCATGTGACTTGGTACTTTGAAATTATTTTCAACAATAGCGTAACTATCATGTGACTTGTTAATTTGAAATTATTTTATACAATAGCGTAACTATCATGTGACTTTGTACTTTGAAATTATGTTCTATAATAGCGTAACTATCATGTGACTTGGTAATTTGAAATTATTTTCTATAAGAGCTTAAATATCATGTGACTTGATACTTTGAAATTATTTTCTACAATAGCGTAACTATCATGTGACATTGTAATTTGAAGTTATTTTCGAGAAGAGCTTAACGATCCTTTGAGGTTGGACTTTGATATTAGTGTATTTAATAGCGTAACTATCATTTGACTTGGTACTTTTATATTATTTTATATAAAACTTTAACTATCACGTGACTTTGTACTATAAAATTATTTTCTGTAATAGCGTAACTATCATATGACTTGATACTTTGAAATTATGTTATACAATAGAGTAACTATCATGTGAGTTGATACTTTGAAATTATTTTCTACAATATCGTAACTATTATATGACTTGGTTGTTTGAAATTATTTTTTACAATAGCGTAACTATAATGTGACTTGCTACTTTGAAATTATTTTCTACAATAGCGTAACTATCATGTGACATGGTACTTTGAAATTATTTTCTATAATAGCGTAACTATTATGTGACTTGGTACTTTGAAATTATTTTCTACAAAAGCGTAACTATCATGTGACTTGGTACTTTGAAATTATTTTCTACAAAAGCGTAACTATCATGTGACATGGTACTTTGAAATTATTTTCTACAATAGCGTAACTATCATGTGACTTGGTAGTTTGAAATTATTTTCAACAATAGAGTAACTATAATGTGACTTGATACTTTGAAATTATTTTCTACAATAGCGTAACTATAAAGTGACTTGGTACTTTGAAATTATTTTCTAGAATAGCGTAACTATCATGTGACTTGGTACTTTGAAATTATTTTCTACAAAAGTGTAACTATCATGTGACTTGGTACTTTGAAATTATTTTCTACAATAGCGTAACTATAATTTGACTTGGTACTTTGAAATTATTTTCTACAAAATAGTAACTATCATGTGACTTGGTACTTTGAAATTATTTTCTAAAAAAGAGTAACTATAATGCGACTTGGTACTTTTAAATTATTTTCTACAATAGTGTAACTATCATGTGACTTGGTACTTTGAAATTATTTTCTAGAAAAGAGTAACTATCATGCGACTTGGTACTTTGAATTTATTTTCTACAATAGAGTAACTATAATGTGACTTGGTACTTTGAAATTATTTTCTACAATAGCGTATCTATAATGTGACTTGGTACTTTGAAATTATTTTCTAAAATAGAGTAACTATCATGTGACTTGGTACTTTGAAATTATTTTCTACAAAAGCGTAACTATCATGTGACTTGGTAGTTTGAAATTATTTTCTATAATAGCGTAACTATCATGTCACTTGGTACTTTGAAATTATTTTCTACAATAGCGTAACTATAATGTGACTTGGTACTTTGAAATTATTTTCTACAATAGCGTAGCTATAATGTGACTTGGTACTTTGAAATTATTTTCTAAAATAGCGTAACTATCATGTGACATGGTACTTTGAAATTATTTTCTAGAAAAGCGTAACTATCATGTGACTTGGTACTTTGAAATTATTTTCTAAAATAGCGTAACTATCATGTGACTTGGTACTTTGAAATTATTTTCTAAAATAGCGTAAATATAATGTGACTTGGTACTTTGAAATTATTTTCTACAATATCGTAACTATCATGTGACTTGGTACTTTGAAATTATTTTCTATAATAGCGTAACTATAATGTGACTTGGTATTTTGAAATTATTTTCTATAATAGCGTAACTATCATGTGAGTTGGTACTTTGAATTTATTTTCTATAAAAGCTTAACTATCATGTGACTTGGTACTTTGAAATTATTTTCTATAATCGCGTAACTATCATGTGACTTGGTACTTTGAAATTATTTTCTACAATAGCGTAACTATAATGTGACTTGGTACTTTGAAATTATTTTCTATAATACTGTAACTATCATGTGTGTTGGTACTTTGAAATTATTTTCTAGAATAGCGTAACTATCATGTAACATGGTACTTTGAAATTATTTTCTACAAAAGCGTATCTATAATGTGACTTGGTACTTTGAAATTATTTTCTAGAATAGAGTAACTATAATGTGATTTGGTACTTTGAAATTATTTTCTACAATAGCGTAACTATAATGTGACATGGTACTTTGAAATTATTTTCTACAATAGCGTAACTATCATGTGAATTGGTACTTTGAAATTATTTTCTACAATAGCGTAACTATAATGTGAGTTGGTACTTTGAAATTATTTTCTACGATAGTGTAACTATCATGTGACTTGGTACTTTGAAATTATTTTCTACAAAAGCGTAACTATAATGTGACATGGTACTTTGAAATTATTTTCTACAATAGCGTAACTATAATGTGACATGGTACTTTGAAATTATTTTCTACAATAGTTTAACTATAATGTAACTTGGTACTTTGAAATTATTTTCTACAAAAACGTAACTATCATGTGACTTTCTACTTTGAAAGTATTTTCTACAATATAGTAACAATCTTGTGACTTGGTAGTTTGAAATTATTTTCTATAATAGAGTAACTATCATGTTACTAGGTACTTTGAAATTATTTTCAACAAAAGCGTCACTATCATGTGACTTGGTACTTTAAAATTATTTTCTATAATAACATAACTACAATGCGACTTGGTACTATGAAATTATTTTCTACAATTGCGTAACTATAATGTGACTTGGTACTTTGAAATTATTTTCTATAATAGCGTAACTATCATGTGACTTGGTACTTTGAAATTATTTTCTACAATAGCGTAACTATAATACGACTTGGTACTTTGAAATTATTTTCTACAATAGTGTAACTATCATGTGACTTGGTACTTTGAAATTATTTTCTAAAAAAGCGTAACTATAATGTGACTTGGTACTTTGAAATTATTTTCTACAATAGTGTAACTATAATGTGACTTGGTACTTTGAAATTATTTTCTACAATGGCGTAGCTATAATGTGACTTGGTACTTTGAAATTATTTTCTACAATAGCGTAACTATCATGTGACTTGGTACTTTGAAATTATTTTCTACAATAGCTTAACGATCATGTGAATTTGTACTTTGAAATTATTTTATATTAGAGCGTAACTATACTGTCATTTGGTACTTTGAAATTATTTTCTACAATATCGTAACTATAATGTGACTTGGTACTTTGAAATTATTTTCTAAAAAAGTGTAGCTATAATGTGACTTGGTAATTTTAAATTATTTTCTAAAATATCGTAACTATAATGTGACTTGGTTCTTTGAAATTATTTTCTATTATAGCGTAACTATCTTGTGAGTTGGTACTTTGATATTATTTTCTATAATAGCGTAACTATCATGTGACTTGGTACTTTGAAATTATTTTCTAAAATAGCGTAACTATCATGTGACTTAGTACTTTGAAATTATTTTCTACAATAGCGTAACTATAATGTGACTTGGTACTTTGAAATTATTTTCTACAATAGTGTAACTATCATGTGACTTGGTACTTTGAAATTATTTTCTACAATAGAGTAACTATCATGTGACATGGTACTTTGAAATTATTTTCTACAATAGCTTTCCTATAATGTGTCTTGGTACTTTGAAATTATATTCTATAATAGCGTAACTATCATGTGAATTCGTACTTTGAAATTATTTTCTACAATAGCGTAACTATAATGTGACTTGTTACTTTGAAATTATTTTCTACAATAGCGTAACTATAATGTGACTTGGTACTTTGAAATTATTTTCTACAATAGCGTAAATATCATGTGACTTGGTACTTTGAAATTATTTTCTACAATAGTGTAACTATCATGTGACTTGGTACTTTGAAATTATTTTCTAGAATAGCGTAACTATAATGTGACATGGTACTTTGAAATTATTTTCTACAATAGCGTAACTATAATGTGACTTGGTACTTTGAAATTATTTTCTACAATAGTGTAACTATAATGTGACTTGGTACTTTGAAATTATTTTCTACAAAAACGTAACTATCATGTGACTTGGTACTTTGAAATTATTTTCTACAAAAGCGTAACTATCATGTGACTTGGTAGTTTGAAATAATTTTCTATAATAGCGTAACTATCATGTGACCTGGTACTTTGAAATTATTTTTGTAGAAAATAATTTCAAAGTACCAAGTCACATGATAGTTACGCTATTATATAAAATAATTTAAAAGTACAAAGTCACATTATAGTTACGCTATTTTAGAAAATAATTTCAAAGTACCAAGTCAATTGATAGGTACGCTTTTGTAGAAAATAATTTCAAAGTGCCATGTCACATGATAGTTACGCTTTTGTAGAAAATAATTTCAAAGTACCAAGTCACATGATAGTTACGCTTTTGTAGAAAATAAGTTCAAAGTAACAAGTCATATGATAGTTACACTATTGTAGAAAATAATTTCAAAGTACCAAGTCACATGAGTGTTACGCTATTGTAGAAAATAATTTCAAAGTACCAAGTCACATGATAGTTACGCTATTGTAGAAAATAATTTCAAAGTACCAAGTTACATGATAGTTACGCTATTGTAGAAAATAATTTCAAAGTAACAAGTCACAGGATAGTTACTGTAATATAGAAAATAAATTCAAAGTACCAAGTCACATGATAATTACGGTATTGTAGAAAATAATTTCAAAGTACCAAGTCACATGATAGTTACGCTATTGTAGAAAATAATTTCAAAGTACCATGTCACATGATAGTTAGGCTTTGTAGAAAATAATTTCAAAGTACCAAGTCACATGATAGTTAAGCTATTGTAGAAAATAATTTCAAAGTACCAAGTCACATTATAGTTACGCTATTGTAGAAAATAATTTCAAAGTACCAAGTCACATGATAGTTACTTGGTACGTATTGTAGAAAACTGATTGTAACTATCATGTGATTTGGTGCTTTGAAATTATTTTCTATAATAGCGTAACTATCATGTGACTTGGTACTTTGAAATTATTTTCTACAATAGCGTAACTATAATGTGACTTGGTACTTTGAAATTATTTTCTACAATAGCGTAACTATCATGTGACTTGATACTTTGAAATTATTTTCTACAAGAGCGTAACTATCCTGGGTCGTGGTAATTTGAAATTATTTTCTACTATATCGTAACTATCATGTGACTTGGTACTTTGAAATTATTTTCTAAAATAGCGTAACTATCATGTGACTTGTTACTTTACAATTATTTTCTATAATAGTGTAACTATCATATGACTTTGTCCTTTGAACTTATTTTATACAATAGCTTAACTATCATGTGACTTGGTACTTTGAAATTATTTTCTACAAAAGCGTAACTATCATGTGACATGGTACTTTGAAATTATTTTCTACAAAATCGTAACTATAATGTGAATTGGCACTTTGAAACTATTTTCTGAAATAGCGTAAATATAATGTTACTTGGTACTTTGAAATTATTTTCTACAATAGCTTAACTATCATGTGACTTGTTACTTTGAAATTATTTTCTACAAAAGCGTAACTATCATGTGACTTGGTACTTTGAAATTATTTCCTACAATAGCGTAACTATTATGTGACTTGCTACTTTGAAATTATTTTCTACAATAGCGTAACTATCATTTGACTTGATACTTTGAAATTGTTTTCTACAATAGCGTAACTATCATGTGACTCGATAATTTGAAATTATTTTCTACAATAGTGTAACTATAATGTGACATGGTACTTTGAAATTATTTCTACAATAGCGTAACTATCATGTGACTTTTTTCATTGAAATTATTTTATACAAAAGTGTAATTATCATGTGATTTGGTACTTTGAAATTATTTTCTACAATAGCGTAACTATCATGTGACTTGGTAGTTTGAAATTATTTTCAACAATAGCTAAACTATCATGTGACCTGATACTTTGAAATTATTTTCTACAATAGCGTAACTATAAAGTGACTTGGTACTTTGAAATTATTTTCGAAAATAGCATAACTATCATGTGATTTGGTCCTTTGAAATTATTTTCTACAAAAGCGTAACTATAATTTGACTTTGTACTTTGAAATTTTTTTATAAAAGATAGTAAATATCATGTTATATGTTAATTTGAAATTATTTTCTACAATAGCGTAAATATCATGTGACTTGGTACTTTGAAATTATTTTCTACAATAGAGTAACTATAATGAGACTTGGTACTTTTAAATTATTTTCTGCAATAGTGTAACTATAATGTGACTTGGTACTTTGAAATTATTTTCTACAATAGCGTAACTATCATGTGACTTGGTACTTTGAAATTATTTTCTAAAATAGTGTAAATATCATTTTACTTTTTTCTTTTAAATTTTTTTCTATATAGTCGTAGCTATAATGTGACTTGATTCTTTGAAATTATTTTCTAGTATAGCGTAACTATCATGTGACTTGGTACTTTGAAATTATTTTCTACAATAGTGTAACTATAATGTGACTTGGTACTTTGAAATTGTTTTCTACAAAATCGTAACTATCATGTGACTTGGTACTTTGAAATTATTTTCTACAAAAGCGTAACTATCATGTGACTTGGTAGTTTGAAATAATTTTCTATAATAGCGTAACTATCATGTGACCTGGTACTTTGAAATTATTTTTGTAGAAAATAATTTCAAAGTACCAAGTCACATGATAGTTAAGCTATTGTAGAAAATAATTTCAAAGTACCAAGTCACATTATAGTTACGCTATTGTATAAAATAATTTCAAATTACCAAGTCACATTATAGTTAATGTTTTGTAGAAAATAATTTAAAAGTACCTTGTCACATGATAGTTACTCTATTTTAGAAAATAATTTCAAAGTACCAAGTCACATGATAGTTACGCTTTTGTAGAAAATAATTTCAAAGTACCAAGTCACATTATAGTTACGCTTTTGTAGAAAATAATTTCAAAGTACCAAGTCACATAAGTGTTACTCTATTGTAGAAAATAAATTCAAAGTACCATGTCACATGATAGTTACGCTATTGTAGAAAATAATTTCAAAGTACCAAGTCACATGATAGTTACGCTATTGTAGAAAATAATTTCAAAGTACCAAGTATAAGGACTTTGTCGCTTGTGTCGAAAACTTTTGAAAACGACACTGTCACATGATAGTTACGCAATTGCGGAAAATAATATAAAAGTACCAAATAACTTGCGATTTACGCTTTTGTATAAAATAATTTCAAATTAAAATGACACTTGATATATACGATATTGTAGAAAATAATTTCAAAGTACCAAGTCACATGATAGTTACGTTATTGTAGGAAATAATTTCAAAGTGCCATGTCACTTGATAGTTAGGCTTTTGTAGAAAATAATTTCAAAGTACCAAGTCACATGATAGTTAAGCTATTGTAGAAAATAATTTCAAAGTACCAAGTCACATTATAGTTACGCTATTGTAGAAAATAATTTCAAAGTACCAAGTCACATGATAGTTACTTGGTACGTATTGTAGAAAACTGATTGTAACTATCATGTGATTTGGTGCTTTGAAATTATTTTCTATAATAGCGTAACTATCATGTGACTTGGTACTTTGATATTTTTTTATACAATAGCGTAACTATAATGTGACTTGGTTCTTTGAGATTATGGTACACAAAAGCGTAACTAACAAGTTACATTATACATTGACATTGTTTCACACTCAACTGTAATTGTAATAGGAAATTTTGTTTTGAAATTATTTTCAACAAAATTGCAACTATCTTATTTAACGGACTAGTTTATTGATTTTCCGGAATATTGTCAATCTCAGATGACAGGTCCCTTTGTACTTCTTTTCTTCAAAATCTTAGATATAAGGTGACTTTGTACTTTGATCTACTTTTCTATACGATAGTAACTATAATGCGACATTGTACTTTGAAATTATTTTCTAGAAAAGCGTAACTATAATGTGAAATGGCACTTTGAAATAATTTTATACAAAATCGTAACTCTCATGTGACTTGGTACTTTTAAATTATTCTCTGCTATATATTAAATATCATTTTAATTTATAATTTGAAATTATTTTCTACAAAAGCGTAACTATCATTTGACTTGGTACTTTGAAATTATTTGCTACAATAGACTTACTATCATGTGACATGACACTTTGAAATTATTTCCTACAATAACGTAACTATCATGTGACTTGGTACATTGAAATTATTTTCCACAATAGCGTAACTATAATGTGACTTGGTACTTTGAAATTATTTTCTACAAAAGCGTAAATATCATGTGACTTTGTACTTTTAAATTATTTTTTACAATAGCGTAACTATCCTGTGACTTGATGCTTTTATACTATTTTCTATAAAAGCGTAACTATAATGTAACTTTGTACTTTGAAATTATTTTATACAATAGCCTAATTATCAAGTCATATGGTACTTTGATATTAATTTCTACAATAGCGTAACTATAATGTGACTTGGTAGTTTGAAATTATTTTCAACAATAGGTTAACTATCATGTGACCTGGTACTTTGAAATTATTTTCTACAATAGCGTAACTATAAAGTGACTTGGTAATTTTAAATTATTTTCTATAATAGCGTAACTATTATGTGACTTGGTACTTTGAATTTATTTTCTATAATAGCGTAAATATAATGTGACTTTGTTCTTTGAAATAATTATCTAAAATAGAGTTAATATCATGTGACTTGTTAGTGTGAAATTATTTTCTACAAAAGCGTAACTATTATGTGACTTGGTAGTTTGAAATTATTTTCTACAATAGCGTAACTATAATGCGACTTGGTACTTTGAAATTATTTTCTACAATAGTGTAACTATCATGTGACTTGGTACTTTGAAATTATTTTCTACAATAGCGTAACTATAATGTGACTTGGTACTTTGAAATTATTTTCTACGATGGCGTAGCTATAATGTGATTTGGTACTTTGAAATTATTTTCTACAATAGAGTAACTATAATTTGACTTGGTACTTTGAAATTATTTTGAAAAATAGCGTAACTATCCTTTAAGTTGGTAGTTTGAAATTATATTCTATTATAGCGAAACTATCATGTCACTTGGTACTTTAAAATTATTTTCTACAATAGCGCAACTATAATGTGACTTGGTACTTTGAAATTATTTTCAACGATAGCATAAAGATAATGTGACTTGGTACTTTGAAATCATTTTCTATAATAGCGTAACTATAATGTGACTTGGTACTTTAAAATTATTTTCTATAATAGCGTAACTATCATGTGAGTTGGTACTTTGAAATTATTTTCTATAAAAGCGCAACTATCATGTGACTTGGTACTTTGAAATTATTTTCTACAATAGCGTAACTATAATGTGACTTGGTACTTTGAAATTATTTTCTACAATAGCGTAACTATTATGTGACTTGTTACTTTGAAATTATTTTCTATAATAGAGTAACTAACATGTGTCTTGGTACTTTGAAATTATTTTATACAATAGCGTAACTATCATGTAACATGGTACTTTGAAATTATTTTCTACAAAAGCGTAGCTATAATGTGACTTGGTACTTTGAAATTATTTTCTACAATAGCGTAACTATAATGTGACATGGTACTTTGAAATTATTTTCTACAATAGTGTAACTATAATGTGACTTGGTACTTTGAAATTATTTTCTAAAATAGTGTAACTATAATGTGACTTGGTACTTTGAAATTATTTTCTACAAAAACGTAACTATCATGTGACTTGGTACATTGAAATTATTTTCTACAATAGCGTAACTATCATGTGACTTGGTAGTTTGAAATTATTTTCTATAATAGAATAACTATAATGTGACTTGGTACTTTGAAATTATTTTCTACAAAAGCGTAACTATAATGTGACTTGGTACTTTGAAATTATTTTCTACAATAGCGTAACTACAATGCGACTTGGTACTTTGAAATTATTTTCTACAATTGCGTAACTATAATGTGACTTGGTACTTTGAAATTATTTTCTAAAATAGCGTAACTATAATATGAGTTGGTGATTTGAAATTATTTTCTATAATAGCGTAACTATCATGTGACTTGGTACTTTGAAATTATTTTCTACAATAGCGTAACTATAATGTGACTTGGTACTTTGAAATTATTTTCTACAATAGCGTAAATATCATGTGAAATTTTACTTTTATTTTTTTTCATTTACAATATTATCGCTCAATTGACTTTTTACTTTGAAACTAATTTCTATAAAAGTGTAACAATCAAGTGATATGGAACTTTGAAATTATTTTCTATCATAGTGTAACTATCATATGACTGGGTACTTTGATATTATTTTCTGTAAAAGCGTAACTATCATGTGACTTGGTACTTTGAAATTATTTTCTACAAAAGCGCAACTATCATGTGACTTGGTACTTTGAAATTATTTTCTACAAAAGCGTAACTATTATGTGAATTGGTACTATGAAATTATTTTCTACAATAGCTTAACTATCATGTGACTTGGTACTTTGAAATTATTTTCTACAATGGCGTAACTATAATGTGACTTGGTACTTTGAAATTATTTTCTACAATAGCTTAACTATCATGTGACTTGGTACTTTGAAAATATTTTCTACAAAAGCCTAACTATCATGTGACATGGTACTTTGATTTTGGTTTTTATATTAATGTAACATTCATGTGTCATTGTGCTTTGAAATTATTTTCAACATTAGTGTAACTATCATATGACTTGTTATTTTGACATTGCATTAAGTGATAGAGAAAATATAAAGTGTCATGACCCTTTGATATTATTTTATATAATAGCGTAACTATCATGTGACATGGTACTTTGAAATTATTTCCTACAATAGCGTAACTATCATGTGACTTGGTACTTTGAAATTATTTTCTACAATAGTGTAACTATAATGTGGCTTGGTACTTTGAAATTATTTTCTACAATAGCTCGTGTTTAACAAAAAAAAAAAAACAAAGGAATTATTTACTGACCTTCAGTTGTTGTGATTTTAAAAGTTCCGCTTTTATTTCATACAATCGTGTTTAACAAAAAAAAAAAAAAAAAAAAAAAAAAAAAAAGGAATTATTTACAGACCTTGAGTTGTGATTTTTAGAGTTCCGCTTTTATTTCAGCCAATTGTGTTTAACAAAAAAAAAAACTTTTCAGACATTTCTTGTTAAAACTTTATTTTCAACTAATTCATCCGGGTTTTCGAAAGCAATTCTTACCACAGTACAGCACTATCACTAGTCTAAGACATCCACTCTGTCATCTTCCCATCCCCCAAAAAAAACACTTTTCAGACATTTATTGTTAAAACTTTATTTTAAACTAATTCATCCGGGTGTCTAAAAAGCAATTCGTAACACAGTACAGAACTATCACTAGTCTAAGACATCCGCTCTGTCATCACCCTCATCCCCCCAAAAAAATACTTTTCAGACATTTATTGTTAAAACTTTATTTTCAACTAATTCATCCGGGTTTTCGAATCCAATTCATTCCAGAGTACAGCACTATAACTAGTCTAAGACATCCCCTCTGTCATCGCCCCCCCCCCCAAAAAAAAAACTTTTACGACATTTATTGTTAAAACTTTATTTCAACTAATTCATCCGGGTTTTCGAAAGCAATTCATGCCAGAGTATAGCACTATAACTAGTCTAAGACATCCACTCTGTCATCGCCCCCCCCCCCAAAAAAAAATACTTTTCAGACATTTCTTGTTAAAACTTTATTTCAACTAATTCATCCGGGTTTTCGAAAGCAATTCATGCCAGAGTACAGCACTCCCTCTGTCATCGCCCCCACTCCCCCAAAAAAATACTTTTCAGACATTTCTTGTTAAAACTTTATTTCAACTAATTCATCCGGGTTTTCGAAAGCATTTCTTGTTAAAACTTTATTTCAACTAATTCATCCGGGTTTTCGAAAGCAATTCGTACCACAGTACAGCGCTATCACTAGTCTAAGACATCCACTCTGTCATCGTCCCCTACCCCAAAAAAAAACTTTTCAGACATTTCTGGTTAAATCTTTATTTCAACTAATTCATCCGGGTTTTCGAAAGCAATTCGTACCACAGTACAGCACTATCACTAGTCTAAGACATCCACTCTGTCATCGTCCCATCCCCCAAAGCACGATCACGAGTCTCAGATCTCCACTCTGGCATCGCCCTCCCCCCCCCCAAAAAAATACTTTTCAGACATTTCTTGTTAAAACTTTATTTTCAACTAAGTCCTCCGGGTGTTCGAAAGCAATTCATGCCAGAGTACAGCACTATCACTAGTCTGAGACATTCAATCTGTCATCGCTCCATCCCCCCAAAAAAATACTTTTCAGACATTTCTTGTTAACTTTTTCTGAGGGGGAAGGAGGGGCCTCTGAGCCTTGCCTTTGAGGCAGATCCCGTTTATTTTCGATTCTGAGTATTTTTGGTTTTCCTTCGAAAATTGACCCCCCTCCCCTGCCCCTGCCCTCAGAAATGGGGGAACAAAGGGTCTCTGAGCATTGCCCTTGAGGCAGATCCCATTTATTTTCGATTCTGAGCATTTTTGATTTTCCCTCCAAAATTGACTCCCCCGCCCCTGCCCCCTGAAATGGGGGAACGTAGGGCCTCTGAGCCTTGCCCCTTGAGGCATATCCCATTTATTTTCGATTCTGAGTATTTTTGGTTTTCCGTCCAAAATTGACCCCCCCCCCTCCTCCCCGGCCCTCAGAAATGGGGGGACGAAGGGCCGCTGAGCCTTCCGCGTGAGGCAGATCCCATTTATTTTCGATTATGAGAATTTTTTGTTTTCCCTCCAAAATTGACCCCCCCCCCCCGGACCTTAGAAATGGGAGAATGAAGGGCCTCTGAACCTCCCCCTTGTGGCAGATCCCATTTATTTTCTATTTTGCGTATTTTTTGTTTTACCTCAAAAATTGACCCCCCCCCCTCCCCTGCCCTCAGGAATGGGGGAACGAAGGGCCTCTGAGCCTTCCCCTTTTGCAGATCCCATTTATTTTCAATTCTGAGTATTTTTTGTTTTCCCTCCAAAATTGACCCCCCCCTGCCCGTAGAAATGGGGGAATGAAGGGCCTCTGAGCCTGCCCCTTGAGGCAGATCCCATTTATTTTCGATTCTGAGTATTTTTGGTTTTCCCTCCAAAATTGACCCCCCCTCCCCTGCCCTCAGGAATGGGAGAACGAAGGGCCTATGAGCCTTCCCCATGAGGCAGATCACGCTTTATTTTCGATTCTGAGTATTTTTGATTTTCCCTCCAAAATTGACCCCCCTCCCTTGCCATTAGAAATGGGGGAACGAAGGGAACGTTAAACTATTTTAAACTGACAACACTGTCTAAATATCACATGTGTATTATGCAGTACACAATCACCCCATCTCCCCCAAAACACTTTTCAGCCATTTCTAGTTAAAAATTTTTAGTCCAATTCGCAAATCTCATTACCCCTTTCTTAAATGTCGATCAAACAATTCTGATTGTAGTGTCCAAGTTTTTAATAACAAAGCCTACACAAATGTACACACTATGCTTTCAAAAAACCAGTCTGGTTGAAAAACTTGGAGTTGAAACAAATGTGCCCGGGAAATCCCCCGTTCATACTGTTATCTTTTTTGCAATGTTTAGGAACAGGTGGGGAATCCCCACTCGTTTGGAATGGTACCAACAGGACATAAGCAAATAGCACGTAGTTTTATAACGTGTTTAATCAGGTGTAGTTTTAAGAATGTGTATGTGAACTCATGACCTACGTTCATTGTGTAATTGACAACAAAAACAGAAAAAAACCTGTTTGAGGCCATTATACACTGCCAAATAACCGCTGGCTGTAGACTATGCCTTGGAAAGCTACCATGGAACGTGCCGTACGCAAATAACATAGGAATTGCTATACGTCTTGTAGAATCCAGACGAAGCAATCTACTTTCAAAACGTACAAATTAAGTTAAAAGTTGAGAAAAAAGTTGAGCCTTAGACTCTTTCCTTTATCCGTCGTAGATATAGATAGGCCTTTCACATTGTTACTTAATAAGTAAGCTTAAGTATTTAAACTCGTTTACGATTGGGCCTATTAACAACTAATTGTAGTGCTAGGCCACTTGAGGCCAATACAGCTGCTTAAGAACTTATCAACGATCGAAACCCCTTTGCTCCCTCACGTCAGTCCTCAAGTACCTGCGCAAGAAGCAAATTATTCTAATACAAGAAGATTGAACAGCATTCAACACAAAATCATATGTATCTTAGGTGTTCTGACGATAAACCTTGGGCTCTTCTAAATACATCTTCCCAATGTTGCGTTTCTTGTTAATTTAACTACTAAGCTACTTCAGAAATTTACTCATGAATAGAAAATTTTGATTCATAAGTGAAATTGATCAAGCTATATGGCACCTTTTCTTTTCATTTAGGCGCAATGGCATTTCCCTGACAAATTGCAACGAGTTGTATTTAGTAATGGGGAACGCCTGACTTATAACTCAACTTGGCTTCATCTTCACGCTCTCGAGCGAGTTTTGCCTCTTGTCATTTGCCTCTAGGATATACAGGAACTGGTCAGTGCTGGTATATCATCCAGTAGAATGCCCGGAGGGTCGAGGAGCCTCTTTACATTGTCTCTAAAAGAAATTAGTTCTTCTCCTTGTCTGTTGAGCGTGGTCGAACAAAATCCAAGCCAGTGTGTTATCAGATAGTTATAAGAGATCCCCCTTCAAGGATCATAATCAGATATTGCTGAAAAAATTGTGCTTTTGGAGACCCCCGTGCCGAATGAGCTGTTGAGTCTTTCGGTCCCCATTTTCTGAACTTGGAGGCCAAGTTTTTACTCCGTATAACAAATTCTACAGAGACTCCGAGGATCCTCATCTTCGGTGATCTTTTGATTTTTTTTTTTTTTAGATAGAATTGAGCCGTCGAAGTGCGAATGATCGAGTGCAGTGCAATTCTGACCTCATTCCATGTGACTAAATAATTTGACAGATCACCAACATAAGCTGTCTGAACCACTATAATTCTTTTTTTTTTTTAATTTCATCGACAGACCGGTTTTGGCAGCCTCGTCACAGAGAGTATTCAGGGGTAGGAGTACCCGCAATTTGGAATCTGCGAAAGGCACTATGGTATCTCTCAAGTCATATACGATCGCAACTCTGTCCTCAACCCGGTGAATGAAAATCACTTTTGTATTCTGTATAAAAAGATATGGTCCATTAAACAGTTCGAGTGCTATAAAGAAGCTCAATTTCTTCGCCTTATTTGTGTTCAGCTAGGCAAGAAGGGACTACCACAGCCACAAAAAAGTTGCTCAGAAAATGAATACCCAATCCCGCAGGATACCTGCAAATTACGGCATTCTCACTTGTCCCCATCCTCCACTTTAAGCATCCATCTGTGTTTCAAGTTAAGAATATGTTTCTAATGTCAAGAAAGAAAACTCATCTCTGGCTTAAAGTTTCTTTTCGTGCTTATTTTCTTACATTACTACTACTACTACTAACAACTCACCGCAGCACCAAGCCGCCTGAGGCCAATACAGCTACGCACGATCCTCCTCCACCCCAATCTATTCAAAGCCTCCCTTTTTACACCCGCCCACGAGACTCCCATTTCCTTTAAATCTTTCTTTATGACGTCCTCCCACCCCAGACGGGGACTACCTGCTTTCCGTTTATCCCTAGATGGTTGGCCGAAAAGAACAATCTTCGGCAATCTGTCATTCTTCATCCACACAACGTGCCCTAACCACCTCAACCTTTCTTTCATTATAGCCCTAGAGAGCGGTATTGAACCACATTTTTCGTATAGCCTATTGTTTGAAATACGGTCAGTCAGCCGGGTACCCAGAACAATCTGGAAAACATCTAGCAAATCTTCATCCGCTTTTCGGAGCGTCCATGCTTCAGAGCCATATTTAACCACTGTCATCACTGTAGCTTCTAATATTCTAATCTTGGTTTGCAGACTTATCTTCCTATTCTACCAGACTTTTTTTAACTGTGAAAAAATACCCTGAGCCTAGGCTATTCTTTTTATAACATCTTCACTGCTCCCACCATCTTTACTATCAATACTACCAAGGTAAGTGAAGCTGCCCACCTGATCAATCTTTTCTTTACCCAACGTCACCTTTTCATCTTCACTTAATCCTAGCCTTAGTGACTTAGTCTTCCTAACATTAATTTTCAAACCAATTCTAGCACCCTGAACTCGCAAAACCTCTAAAACTTCATTATTGGCCTGGATAATGGTAAGCAGACTTTTTCTTATTTATCAGAATTGGTCACTAAATAACCGAATAAGATTTTGCGTTCTTTCCTCTTTCTCACTCGCATATTCTTCTTATTCTTGTGATTATTTCGAAATAATAATGCATAATCTCCATTCAAATCCAGATCTTGTGGCAGCTGAAATCAAACTTTAGGTCCCATATTACCAAGTGAAGGTTAATTCTTCTGGGGCCACTAAAGGATTTTCTCTCTCCTCCTTTTTCTTTATACCAATCTTCCGGCTTTTCAATTAGGTAAATTTGGTGTACGGAAGGGAAATAGCAATTGTAATAGACTACTATAGTGTTACGGATACAGTATTGAAGTTACAGCCCATACGATATTTGCCCATAAAATAGCCCATAAGTTAGCATAGTATTCAAATGATGGTAAGACGGCCAGCCTAATTAATAGTGTTATTGTAAATCGAAGTCCAGCAGGAGCAATGCAAGACACTAGGGTATATGTGCCGTTATTGTTGCTAAGAGTAAAGATCCCCAATCTTGAACAATCTAGTGTACTTGTAAAACTGAAACTTGGGAAAAGTAACTACTTTCTGGGTAGCTATGACGTTGGTAGACTCCACGATGGGAATTTGAGAAGAACTTTTCAAGAACAGTTGGATATAGAACTTCGGAATTCTGAATTTGACAATTTAGAAGATGGATTGAATAATTTTTTAAAAACAGTTTGCGAAGCTGCAAAAGATATTCTATTGAGGAAAGATAAAAACCTGTCCAGTAAACTAGATAAAGCGCTTTAAGTTTCGTAGAAAAGAGATGGGGTTCGTGCAAGAAGTCTTTGAGTGATAGGTCATACAAGAACATGAGAAAAGCAAGGGAAGCAGAAAAGACATTAGAAAAAATAATTAAAAAGACGTGAAATGGAGGGCATGGATTGCCAAGAATCTCAAAGATGTAGCCAGATGGCATAATAGTTATACGGATTAAAGCGTTAAAGAGAGATAGACAGAACTTTTTGAGAATTTGTTGAACCGTGATAAAGTTGTAGGAAATGATGAATGAGAATTTTTGGACAGTTTTGAAGGGAAGGGAGATTTATTTTGCAAGGAGGAGTTATAGACAGGAATAAGAAGTATTAAGGCCCAGTGCTGACAGTGTGGTAAATCGGTTTTTGAAGCATAGCGGTTGTAAATTACTGAAAATTATGGATAAATTTTGAAAAAGGAGAAATCCAGTGACTTTGGAAAATTATAGTTGAACCCCTCTTGCATAAAGGCGATAAGAGTTGAGGTTGGTAATTGCAGAGACATTAGCTTTATTCTGAAGGAAGCAATTTCCTTAGCACGACGATACTTATTAGGTTAAGGGATACTGTAGATAAAATTTTTAGAGAATAGTCATGTGGTTTTCTTTCTTAAATTAATAATTGAGAAGTGTCTGAATCAATAGACCCTTTAGTTCGCAGTTTTATAGATTACGAACAGGCATGTGATTCAGATGATGGAAAAAACTTTTGTAAAGGTCCTTTTCTTGTGTGGTACATAACATAGGTACATTAAAGTGATTAGTGCACTGTACAAGAATAATATTGCTGCAGTTAAGATAGGAATTGAGGCTAGTGGTTGGATAGGTGCGGAGTCAGGAGTTCAACGCGGTTGTGTCCTATCCCTGTTTATATAGATTATTTTGATGTGCTTTGTCCTAAAGAATACAGCAAAGGCTATGGAAGAGAATTGATCTAATAGGATGATAAAAATAGACTTAAATTATCCAGAGGATTTGAGTGCCCAAAATATAGATGTTAGCAAAATGAATTAATTTTTTTTTGTAGAATATCAAAAGTGCAGGGTGCTTTTTTCACAGTTGGAAAAAGTTTGAAAAAATAGAAAGATCAGGCTAATCATAAAATCTAATATCGGAAACAACGATAATGGCAGCAATCAAGGACAGGTAAAAAATGCAGGTGCTTCAAAAGGCCAAAAAAGTCTTAATAAATTTTGCAGGGGGAATTTTGTAAGGAGAGTATTAAGTACTGGTTGGTGTGACCGTATAGCAACACAATGCGCTGTACGAGAATTGTGGTTCAATCCCGCTTTCAAAGGCTATAATGAAACATCGCAATTGCTTTATCTGTCACTTTTGATAGATACTTTTTGGAAATCCATCAGGGGCCAAAGGAAAATCAGATCACCCCGTATGGATTGGAAAGAGGCCATAAGAAAAGATTAAAAAATGAGCTTCTTGGAGAGGGTAAGGACAGTGGCGTCAACTGGGACGGAGTTTGTGAAGGGATGGATACCCATCTAGATATTTCCCCCGTAGATATTGAAAACACCTTTTTTATGGTATTTTTATTGAAAAATACCCTTTTAAGGGTATTTTCACAACAAAAACAAGACATTCCCTCTTTCCTAGATTTTGAAAATTTATACCCCCCCCCCATAAATTTTCGTGAATTAAAGCCATTGAGTAAAAAGTAAATATTTGAACATATTTGGGTGGAGGAGTGTGAGTACGTTTATTGGCCTGGGGGGGGGGGCTTGGTACTGCAGTGGGTTGTTAGTAGTAGTAGCAGTATCGTATATTTCCTCATATTTTCTCAGTATATACTCCACATTTTAAAGAATTATTGTCTGTACTTACTGGCTTATGTGTATGGAATTTCGTATTTACCGACATTTTTACCTATTTAATCCTCTGTTAATATTTAAATAAAAAATCTGTATTTTACAAGTATTTAATTAATCAGATACACTTAACACGATGTTGGATTGCATTGTACACCATTGTCCGTACATCTGCAAACAGTACATGGACCAGAAAGCTCATCAATAATTCTGTTAACTTTATAAGTGCGCCCATATATGTTACAGCCTCCAAGTTTAAACTCATTTGGAATCAAGTCATTTCGCACTGAAGATAATCTTTGTTTGGGCGTTACATTTTTCCTACTAGTCTGGATTTTGGGGGAAGATAAGTTTTTCCTCACAGGTAGAAGAGGTCCATCCGGTGCAACTGTACTTGAAAACACAAAAAATGCATTTTTCTTGCTTTCCTCATCATCTTCTAGATTAGGTGCAGGCTGAAATTTAATGACATCACGAAAAGGATTGATGACATCAATTTTATCGGATGGAATTGTTGATTCAAATGCTGGCAAGGGAATACCCAAGGGTCGAAGTAGAGTTGGAGGACGGTTGAGCACTTCTGTTGGGTATGTAACACCGCTCTCTGAAATTAAATGAATCTGTTTACGTTATATATATGCAGTGTAAGAAATTTCACTACAAAACGAGGATGTAAACTTGAATTATCATATGAATTTTCCAAGGCCATATCCAGGGGGAGGGCTAGGAGGTTTACCATCACCCCCCCCCCTCCCCTGAAATGTTCGTCGGACTAAACATTTTTGATGCGTTTATTAAAGTTTTTTTGTAACTTTCCACCTGAAGAAAAGATCCTTTTGTAACCCCCTCCCCCGGAAAAAAAAATCCTCGATATGACCCTGGTGTTTTCCCTAGATAAACTTGCATTTTAAGTGCCTCAGGAACATTTGTGTTTGGAATCAGCGTACGTATCCAGTTTGTATAATTGGAATCAAATCAAATATATATATTATTTTAACGTAGAATACTTTATTCAATCTTTGGGCTATAAAATGTGTACTCTCAGTCACTAATATATTTCTAATTTACGTAATAACTTACTTGAAACCATAGAAACTCCATATACAGCAAATATTTCGGGTTAATTTACGAAGAAAAATAATTTTAAAATATTTTGCAAAGGGAAGAAATATTAGAAACTGAAAACTATAGCGAAACAAGCAAAGACTGGAATGCCAAACAGCAAAAATCACTATGTGGCATACCAATGTTACCCTTGTTGATCCCCAGAGAAACGTGTAAAAAATACCTAGCAATTAATAAAATTGTATCTAGCAATGATTAAAAGAAAGAAAAGACACTAAAACAACATGAAGATAATAGAAGAAATGATAGAAAAAAAATAGCAGAAAAAATTTGAAGATAATAGAAAAAACGAAAGAATGAATAAAACTCCGAAAAAATTATCCTTGGTAAGCGAAAATTTCGTTTTTGATTATACATTTGGGTAATTTCATATGTAGAGATGTTACTTTTAAACAGAACATAAGCAAAGTAGTGGAGATAAAAAAAAAGAATTATAATTCCACATCTTTAAACTGGGACATGGTAGAAAATATTCTTAATGACTTTAATAAGAATATTTAATTTCGTTAGAAATGTCGTTAGAAAGCGCTTAAACCTTCTTTAATTTTCAATTTCGATTTTTTTTGTGAAGGGGTTTATATGAAGGGGTTTTTCGTATTTTTTCCTTTTCAAAATTCTTTAAGTCGTATTTCTTTGATTCAATGATTTCTGAAAGAATAGTTTTTTTTTCTCCTTTACACATTTATAGTCTTTGATGAAGCAACAGGTTGGTGTAGGTATTTTTAATTATTCACTGTAAGCGTATAATTTTACTGAGCTCTTAAACAGTTCAACAAAAATATAAAAATTGTCTATATGAAGGGACAGCGACTTTTTCGTGTTTTTTCCTTTTTCAAATTCCCAAATTTCCTTTTTCCCTTTCAAGTCAAATTTTGTTCAACGATTTCTTGGGGAACAATTTTTTTTCTCTTATAAATTTATAGGCTTTGTTGAAGCCGAGCAGCAACAGATTAGTATCGATATATATGAACTACCCACTGTCAGTTTATAATTTTATTAAGTGCTTTCCGAGAATTAGACAAAAATGTAAAAACTTATAACTATGAAGAGGCAGAGTCTTTTGCATGCTTCTCCCTTATTCAAATTCTTTAAGTCAAATTTCGTTTGACGATTTCATAGATAAAATTTTTTTTCCCTTACCCTTCATTTCTAAACTAAAATTGTACCAGCGGAAGCACCATGGCAAAAAACCCAATCTGTAGCGGAACTGCTGCCCTCCATCATTAAAAAAAAATAATACCAGCCCTCCCCCCCCCCGTCTCTGAGATTTATTTTATCATCTGCACCTAATCAGTTGAATTGTCAGCTCTGTCACTATCAAAATGCTCGAACTCCGTTTACTCCAACGATAAGATTCGAAATAGTCATTTAGTTGCCGGTCATGTTATATGGAATAACAATCGTGATTCATAATTTGGCTCGACAATACCACTCGTTTGGCACCTTTTAATGAGTATTTTTTTTTAGTTTCCCTATGGTTTTTTCATTTATTATTTTTATTAGTTTTTATTTATTGTTATTATTTATTTGGGCTCCGTTGGAGTAGTTTTTGCTGCGTGATTGTAGTAAATTGTGATAATTCACTGTAATCTTTCCCAGTCTTTTTCTCCTCTCTCTCTAAGTAAAACCGTTAGGGTGTTTAACGTCTGGGTATTTATGACACCATTCATAAGAAATATGTTTTTACAAAATTAATCAAGTTCCTAAACGACGGCCCAAAGTCGTTACCTATCTAGATCGTTTATCACTCCAAAAAACGAACAATTATCTTATTGCGAACAATCTTATTAAACGAACAATAGCCACAGAGTAAAGCTCGGTCCCCTGATACACAAATTATTATTGTAATGTTTCTGCTACAATGCGTCGCATTTAATGCGAAGCCATTAAGAATCCGAGACTCACTTTACAGCTGTTAAACAGGAATGTCTTTCTCTAAAAACTCTGAATCAACTGATTTGTCAACCATCAAAATTTGTTTTAAAACTCCTCCTTCTTATGCTCAAAGCTTCCTACCTTCAGGGGTCTCTAATTTCAGTCAGCAGACGATGCTGAAAAGTTTTCAAATCTAAAAAATGTATGCTGTATTGCAAGAGCACATATGGGAATGCAAAAGGGAGGAGAGGGATGTAAAAATTACAAAAACAACACACATAAAAAGGCAGTATTAGGGAAACTTCTGAGAAATTACAGGAAAAATCGAAAACTTAAAAATTTCGCAAGGGCTTGGAACCCTCCTTACCCTTAAACTGCAAACTTGCATTTTGCCTCAAACTATATTTTGGACGCTATTCCTGCGTTCTTTTTCCTTCCTAATGCAGGTTATGCTAAACTATTACAACAGGGCAAAGTTAGCAGCTTAGCATTTTTTACTACACTTGTAGGCAATTTGATCACTCACCACAAACAACAGCACCACAGCAGCTACCGACCTTGGCCTTTATAACACAGGCTTTTGGCGTAGGTGGGCACTGAGTTTCTTGACAAACCACATCACCAAGCTGACACGTACAGCTAATGCACGGGTTTCTATGATCCAAGGACTGACCATCAATATGACGTGTTCCATTCCATACACAAGTTCCTAGAATGATATTTACAATGATTATTACATTTCAGCTCCAACAGAAAAATAAAGTTAAAAAAAAAAAAAAGAAATTCAAAGCCAAATGTAAACACTAACCATAAAATAATAAATAGTAGAATAACACTAGTGACGACAGTGGCGTCAATTCGGATGCAGGGGAATATTTCAGGATATAGGGTGATCCTGCAGGGAGATTCCAATTGAATTGACTGAGTGATAATGTACATAGGTCACGACTTCGCGCCTTTGTTTAGAACCTTAATTAATTTTCAAAAAGCATATCTCTTATGAACGGCGTCACACATATCCCGACATCCAATACCCTAACGTCAGTCATCAAGCAAATTGTAAGTACCTGATGTCCCTCTCACAGGACAAATCACGGGACAAATGTTTTCGTTTGTCATTGAAAATAATACTATCCCTTCTTTCTGTCGAAAAAACGATGAGGATTTCTAAAGATGATTTTAACCAGCAATGATGCTTCGTTTGATGAGAGAAAACGACAATGATGCTTTCTTTACCGTCAGGAAAAAATCATAACACTTTATAAAGTGCCAAAAGAAAAAAAAACAGACATTGTTTTGCAACTATACTTTGGGATGGGACTAAAAATTAATGACACAAAAGCAAATAATCAAAATACTTTTGAGGCAAAGTATCTGGACAGCTCACTTAACCATAAAGTAAAGCATATCATTTAGTACCTTATGTAATGTTCCAGATACTGAAGTGGCCAGAAACCTCTTACAGGCAGATTCAAATTTTATCTTGTCAAAGCTATTGAAAATATAAAGTTTAGGACAAACCTTTTCTTTAATAAAATCAAAAAGTTACCTTACAAATGATATCTCCAAAAATTATTTTACCTGGGGATTCTGATAGGTTTGAGGTGGAAGGTGCATCCCAGGCTATCCAAAAATGGGGAAAATATCGGAGGAGCCCGTCTGGTAACGAACACTATGCACATGGTTCCAAAAAAGGTTGCGTAGATACTGATATAATACGGTTGCTGATAGTTACTGGTAAAAAAGAATTATATTTATTTGGCATACATCTATTCTCATTTTAAAAGAAAGCGCACAAAAAATAATAAAAGAAAAGTTTCAGTTTACTGCGGGTAATTCAGGAACGTACAATTTTTTGGGTGGAAGGGGTTATGCCAGTAAGGATAAGAGGGGTCTACATAGATAGGAATAGAAAAAAGAAAGATAGCTTTATAAATTATAAGATTTGAACTATAGGAAAACTATAAAACTTCGAATGATCTAGAAGGGCTGAAGCTGGGTAGGGGGGTCACCCTCAGCTTATGCGCCATAATTGAGGCTAAAAATATAGAAAATTGAAATTTAGGATCTTCAAGTCTCAGTATTAGATTGATTTTGCGAAGAGGAGGAAGGCCCTACATTCGAAGGAACACAAAAAAAGACGAAAAATCATATAGTAAATTGTAATATATATATTATGAGAAGGATTATTAAAACTTATGAGACTCCTAGAAAAGCCAAAGCCTATCTTTCCTCGTTTAAATGATTTACTTATTCTCAAGTTTCAGTTTCAATTATCTATATTTAAAAACAAAATACATAACTTATATAACATTCCTGCCAGGAAAGCACAAAAAAAATATGTTTGGCTAGGGCAGGACATTAACTAATATTAATTAAAAACAAACAGAAACAACAAATTAACTGAATGTATCAAGAAGAAAAAGAAAGAGGAGAAAAGTAAACCAATAAATAAATCAACCTGTGGTTTCAATTTTAAAGGTAAAAACAGAAGAAGAGAGAGAAAGCAACAGGGAACGAGACCAAAGGGAAAATAAAAAAAGAAAAAAGGGAAAAGAAAAAAAAAATATAGAAAACAACCAGAACATTCTCTGGATTTTCTGGACACAACAAATTCTGGACACTCCAGAAAATCTAAGTCTTGTTACACCAGTGATAAAAAAAATTAAAAGAAAGGATTGGTTTATTAGAAAACACCTCACGAGGAATTCATAAGAAGATTTAGTTATCGTGAAGTTCATGCCCTCCCCCCTCTACAAGGTTTTTACAAGGATTCTTGTGATTTCCTGCATTTTCTATATATTTTGAGTTTTTTTTAACTTGTCCCTCTCCCCTCAGAATCAAATCCTGAATAAACTTTTGATAACAGAATCTTTTGTCTTGAGTTACCCCATGGACAAAAATAAATTCTGTTTTCTTAGATGTGACAATTGTTTTAATAAGCCCATTTTGCTGTCGTTAGTCATTTTGAGCATTGGATACAAGTTTGTTTTTAAAAGCTGCTTGTTAGGCAATAATATCATATCCTGCAATATAAAAAATTTATCTTAGTCAATTGGACAAGTTTATTTCAAATAGTCACCAAATATAAGTGGGATTACTGCAATCAATTCCTAAAAAGAAGCCAGCTTACCGTCTTGAAAAGATGTGTCAATCCGTTTCTCCGCGTCTGTGTTAGGAAGTTCATCTTTACTCAAACTTTTGGCAGTAGAAAAGAGCGGAACAGGATCATCCGAAGTTTCTCTTCCGTCATTATCATCAAGAGAAGAACCAGGTTGGACTGCATCAGCGGCAACAAATGGTATTATTCTGAAATTTAATATAACTTTAAGCTTATTTGATGAATGATGGCCCTTCGGATTATCTACCCAAGGGCAAATATCCCTTTCTGATAACACGGAATATAATTTTATATTACTGAGATCTACGTATATTATAACTTAAATTTAAATAATCATCCATTGCTTTAGTTTTATTAATTTTGTGTAAGTTTACACCAGAGAGGAAAAGAAATATTAAAAGGAGATACTATGAAAAATGTGCGCAAAAGTTACCATGTAAATGTTGGTTTTCTCAGTCAACTATTGAATACCATTATTAGATAAGCGACTTTCTAAGGATAAACTCAGGAAATCATTTTATTAGCTTTTTTCGTCTGTTGTAAGGTTTTTTCGCCTTTCCATAGTAACTGATTAAATTTTCCAACTTGTTTCCATTCTACCGTAATCTTAACTCTATTGCAGTGTTCTATTTCATTAAACCACTTGTAATTAATTACACCACTTCTAACAAAAATTCATAGTAACGATGCCATTTTGCACCACCAATATACTGAGACCTTTAAAGCGGCACTAGGCAGACAATTTAAGCCTTCCGTTAGAAAAACAGAGATTATAAACTCCTTATTTTTCAGATTGTTAGCCTCCAGCCCTTTTAGAAAACTCATTAGTTGGTTTTCTCAAAGAGCATTTACACGAGCATCTAGCTATATTAGCATGTATTTAGCAAGACATCCGAGTCTAGACAGGTTCAGTTCACACATAGAACTTGATTGAAATTACTTACATCCCGGCCTCTACCATTATAGCCTGGCATTAAGCTTCAACTTTATTACCCAAGTCCGATATTTTTCATGGATTGGGACCCAAATAAAGTTCTAGCCAGACTTGTTTGAAAGAGCTCCAAACATGGATGTTTGGTTAGACGCGAATGTTGCAGTTACCAAAACTAACAGTTACTTTTTGTAGTCTTTTCTGCTCTCTTTAAAAAATATGTCTTACAGCGGAGCACATGTTGAATTATCGCAGTCAACATACTTGTGAATAACACTTCAGAAATTGACTAGAGTTCAGTCAAATTTAGAAACTTTGGCTATAAATTTTTATAGCTAAAAATTGCTGGGACTGGATATAAAGAACATAATATTTTTAAGGAGAATCCCTTGAATTCCCAGGGATTTACCCAGTTAACATCGTGGATATAGGCTTCCCTTGAGATTTTCAAATAGTTGGTTTTTTCCACTTCAAAGTTAATACAGGTAAATAGACATATTTTTTTTTAGTAATTTTACAAGTCGAATAAGTGGGGATGATGTAGAGTTAAGAACTTGAAAATACCTTACTGGAACTAAGTTAGGTCATAGACCTGTCCCTGAAAGGTTCTTTAACCTAGAGCAAAAGCTTTCTGAGTTAGTTAAAAGCCACTATTAAAGACTTTACCATAAATAAGCGCATCAAAACGCGTAATAGAAGGTGAATTGAACTCGAAATATGTATTCTAGTTATAAAATGAGCAAATTTAAATTCTGTATCTTGAAAAGTAGTATTCAACAAACTTTAATTAGTTAAGAAAGGGAAATCAAAATATCAGGGCTTGTTTAAAAACCAACAGAGAAAGAATTTTTTACGGAGTGGCTCTACTATCGAAATTCTTACTCTAAGTTTGGCAGTGATGGAGGTAATCCTCCACTTTTATAATCGTAGTAGTCATAAGCCAATTCTTCATCTTCTTCTACAGACTGTTCTTCAGAATTTTCTGCTTCAGATGATGTCAACAAGCTGTCTTTGGAAACCGAAATCTTCATAGGAGTGAATCCATCTGAACTAACAAATCAAAAATAATTTTAAATAAAGGCAGTAGAATGAATATGTTCAATCTGAAAAAAAAGCAATTTAAAAATAAAATATTCTCTCCAGCTTCTTAATAATAATGTAAACACGTAATTGAGAAGAATAGATTCAAAGTATGTTTCTTGTGGCTTTTGCAACCCCTTATTCTCCCATATAACCACTCTTGTTTTAAAGTTTACACTCATTGTAAACATTTACCTTACTTTCATATTTACTGAGGTTCAAGAACCAATTTTTATTTTTGAAAAGTGCCCTTTTGAGCTACATATATACATCAAATATAAAACATCTGGCTTTCAAAACGTGTGTACCAGCTTAGACAAGCTAAAAAAGAAACAGAGCTTCCTTAGGATGTACCCAAGAACCCCTTGAACCCCACCCTAGCTGAGTAGTTAGCAGGCTAGACTTGAAATCCTTTGCCCGTGAGGACAGGGGTTCGAATCCTGGTGTTGTTGATTATTTGGTTTTAAACAGGGGTCAGTGGTGTGATGCCGTAAGCTCAACCAGAGTTGACCCAGCTCTAAATTGGTACCTTGAGAAACCTGGGGAAGGTAAACAGGATGGGTGTGGGAAAGCATGGGAAGTCTGCCCCCCCCCTTGCCCTTACTGTTGAAGGCCCATGAAACGAAGATCAGTACCACGGGTAGGGAATGTAAAGTCCAATGCCGTATTTTTTACCTCATTGAATTCTTTACCAAACAAAAAAAAAAAAAAAAAGAAAAAAAGAGAAAAACTACGAATCTGGAGGATTCAGAAAATAGAGTAAAAGAAATTATTAAGAGAGTAAACTCAAGTTCGTTCCTGAGAAAAAAAAATAACAGCCGAAAATATATAGCTTTACTTACCAGGAACATTAAATGAAATATCGAGAACTAAATAAAATTATTGGTTTAATTTTTTTACTCATTTTTTATTCTTGTTCTACCTTATCCCGAAAATAAAAACAGCCACTATTTCTAGGGGGTGCACAATTCATATTCGTACCAAATAAATGTTAACTAGTGTATGCTTTGCTATTAACCTAGGCCTAATAATTTCATAGTTTAAAAATGTAGTTTTATATAGTTTTCTTCAACAAACTAGCATAGTTTTTAAAATATTTTAAGACTGAGTTTTCACCCCATTTTCTATAACTTTTAGGATGGATCAAACAAGCTTAGATTAGGAAAAAAGTACAAGAAAAAAAATCGATGCTTAAGACATATAAGTACCCTGGTAATTACTTTGGTAAAATTACTCGTTTGTGGGTGCCAAATATGGGAAAGGGGGCTAGAAGAAATTAATCAAAGCATAAAAACAAGTAGTTATTTCTAAAACAACATGAAGTATGACAACAACCTAAAAAAAATATGGCATTTAAGGGTTTAGTCTGGAGTTACCAACTCTGCCTGGGTGTGCGCTTGAATCAAGCATAACAAAATAATACCCAAATACGTTTACTGTTTAGCTTATTCCTTAATTTTTAAGGAATAAACTTGGAATAAAATTTCTCAGACTGGGGAAATATATTTATTTCATTCAATAAAGGAGGAAGCCATAGGCTTGTAGCATATATATATATATATATATATATATATATATATATTGCAATGTATTAAGCGGTTTATCTTGGATCGTGAGACTTCGAGTTTTTTAAATTGTGCATTTTTGCTGTTTTGATTTCCTCAAAACAGCAAAAATTAAGGGGCTCACATGGGAATTTTTTTGGAGCTACTGGGAAATAGTGAGTTGTTTTTCTCTTTTTTTCTTATCGGCACAGGTAGTTTCGTCTTATCAGGGCTTCGTCCACTTATTCCCATTAATTAGATAGACCCATTCCTTTTATTTTCATCGATTTACTAAAAACAACCTAATTAAATATAATTACCACAACTAGAAGCTCATATGACCTTGCCCAGTGGCTCAATTAATTGATTAAATCACATCATCAACAACACACAAATAAAAGACAACAAAAATAAGAAGAAGAAGAAAAAAATAGCAGACTCTCTTCCTGCATCTCGAGTAAAGGCAAACTTTTAGTTTGGAGGCCTGGACTGATGTCCACATAATACATGAAGATACACATTTTTTTTTCGTATATTTGCTCTTCATATTTCTTTGTTGTTACTCCGTTTGATTATTCAGTATCGGTAGTTGTGGGGTTTCACTTTGTGTAAGCCCAATTTTTTCTCTTTAATATTTGGATTTTTGCCAAAAAGTACCTCCGTAGAACCCCGATGTTTTTTGCACTTTTAGATTTTTAGAAGGACACAAGCCTTCTTGTCTTAGATATGAGAATGATTCCTAATGCTTACCAAAATAAGAAAGTGACACAAACCTTTGAGGAAGAAACGCATTTTTTTCTGGGAAGTCTTTTCCATTATTCGTATCTCCAATGGATCTTGGTTCACTAATGCCATCTAGGTTTTCTTGAAATGGATCAAATGGTACCCCTGTTGTATCTCTGTCAAGAGACACGTCAACAGTATCGATCACAAAGTTTGTTGAATCTTCGACAATTTCGCTGACATTTGGTTCAGTTGGTGCTAAATTATATATATATATATATATATATATATATATATATATATATATATATATATATATATATATATATATATATATATATATATATATATATATATATATATATATATATATATATATATATATATATATATATATATATATATATATTTATATGTATATATACATATATTTATATATGTAAATGTTAAGGAACTGTAAGATCTTAAGCCGAACCGGCCAGCCATGACAAAAAACCAACAAAGAGAAAAATCTCTAAAAAAAAAAACAAACGAGACTGTGGCCAGTGTATATAAAAGTAAAACAACACAAACAAAACAACGCGAATATTTCGCCTGTATAAAAACAAGGCGTCTTCAGCACGAAAGACAAAAAAAAAAAAAAAACAAGATAAAACTAAAAACCAATAAAACCACCACCAAAAAAACAACAAAAAAGTACAATCGGCGCAAACTGATCCACGTAGGGAAAAGATGCTAATATAGAGTTACTTCAGTGAGGACACCAGAGTAACTGAGGAAAAAAAAAACTGTAAATTACATTAATTATTCAGTTGCAAAATAATCCTTTTGTTAGCTATTACTGAAGTAAATCCTTTTGGTCTAGCAGTTAAAATAGTCCCCTGGTGATTATTTAAAATCTTTACTCCCTTATTGACAATTGATTCATTCTTTAGAAGGTTATCATAAATTTTGGTCTGTTAGACCAAAACGATTTGCTTCAGTAATAGCTAACAAAAGGATTATTTCGCAACTGAATAATTAAAGTAATTTACAGTTTTTTTTATTTTTCCTCAGTTACTCTGGTGTCCTCACTGAAGTAACTCTATTTTAGCATCTTTTCCCTACGTGGCTTAGTTTGCGCCGATGGTACATTTTTGTTTTTTTTTTTTGGTGGTTGTTTTATTGGTTTTTAGTTTTATCTTGTTTTTTTTTTTGTGTTTTTTTTTCTTTCGTGCTGAAGACGCCTTGTTTGTATACAGGCAAAATATCCGCGTTGTTTTGTTTCTGTTGTTTTCCTTTTCTCTCCACTGGCCACAGTCTCGTTTGTTTGTTTTTTCTTTAGAGATTTTTCTCTTTGTTGGTTTTTTGTTAAGGAACTGTGCTTTTTAATCATGAAACTACGGTTTATAAGAAATTTGAAAAAAAAAAAATACATATCTGCCTTACTAAAAAATTGAAGTTCCGAAAAAAAAGTCAGGGAAATGTTGATTGTCATCATAAATGTGAAGCTTCATTGACTTCAACCGAACTCGGTTGGACTATTCGAGCCTGCTGGTTGAAATTGCTCCGTCGAATTCAGGGTAGAATTTTTGGTTTCTTATTCTAAAGAAGACACTTATTGGTTTGAGGATAGTGCAACTATTGCAGATAATAAATAATGTAATTAAAAACCTTCTCGTAAAATTTGCGAAAACCGTTTTAAGTATATCCTCTGTTGGCTGCATAACTCTCGGATTTGCGTGAACCAACTTATGTCGAAATAAAAAAAAAATTACTTCGTAATCTTTCTTGTAAACATTTTGGAACATTCATTGAAGTAAATAATTGTGAAAATCCGTGAATTTCAATCTAAATTAACCGTGCAGTACAAAAGCTAAAGAACTGCAAATTGCTGCTCTATATTAGGAGCAGATTCAGAGAGAGCGTTTGGGACCCAGACCTGCCAGAGCAGAATCTCATAACTTTTACATAATTTTTACGTTGGCCTTTTTTATTTTTCTCTCATACTGTTGTAATTTGCCTGTATTCAACAGTTTTGGTGCACTTAACCCTTCTCCTCCCACCGAATATAATTACGGCATATGTATCTGTTCTGTGTGTAATTATAAAAATTACGTCAACAAATAAATGCTGCCAAATTTTTCGCTTCATTACAGAATTATGTTGTGGTAATTCAAACAATTTTTATAGTTATTTTTTTTCTAACTGAATTTGCTCCTGGGCCCCTAAATTAATCAGATTGAATTGATTACATCAATCCATTATCCTGTATCTCATATTCATACAGTTTTATTTGTGGGGGGGGGGAACGAGCCGAGAGTTTGCCTGGGCAGGCTAAAACTAAAGATAACCCTGTCAGAATATATTTCTCGGCGTTAGGTTCAACACACTGGTTCTCTATGCATTTAAAGGGATGCAATTAAGTACATCGAAGTTTTTTTTTACAGTAAATCATTTAGGCTTATTCTACTTCAAGAAATATTTAGAAGATACAATTTTTCGACGCAAAAATTGTCGTTACCACGTTTTAACGACATAAAGCACAAGTCTTGTTCAACAAATATCTATTATTACAGTGAAAAAGTTATTATTTTTTTATTCTATCAAGCTGAGGGAATTGAATTGATGGAGAAGGGTTTTCCTTTCTTCCTTGTAGGTCTCAGAAGGCTTACAATGTTTGAGTTATTTTTTTCCTGTGATTATATAAAATTAATCCGGTTAACATCCTTTCGAAATTTGTGTATCAAGTTAAATCCTTCTATGGCACCACTTTCCTCAGTCTCTGACTCTATTTTATTTGATAAACCATCAACTAACAAGTCTCATATCGTCTAACACCTAATATTGCTTAACATTTCTTAAACAAATCGTCTAATATTATGCTAAGAAAAATTCCCCTTAACTAAGCACGTCTTGAATTGTCGCAACTGAGTTAATAAGACCTATATCCCCTTTTTGAATATCGTGACCAGCTATTAAAATTAATAAGCCCACAGAATAATTTAAAGTTAGGCGTGTGGACGAGAACTCATTCCAGAGGGCTTCACTATTCAAGGGCGGGAGACAAGTAATAAAGTGTGTCACTTAAAACCACAGTAGACAGAATATAGCAGTATGATCATTCTCTATCTCTCCCATTATAAAAACCCGGACAGGGGTGCGAGTGGAAAGAAACAGGCTAAACAAGCTAAGGCAGAATGAGGTGGGAGGAGCTTTTTGTTCACGATGACCAGAAATGATCTGCGATAAGCTTACTGACTCTAAACTGTGCTTAAAACCCACATAACACAGTGGTTCGTCATGTTTTTAGTTAACACATTCCGTTTCAAGTATACCGATTAGGTCGGTTTCACAAGCTAAAAGAGAAAACTTTCAAAACACTGGTCAGCCGCAGATGAACGTCAGATAGTCTTAACTAATGTTATCTTCCTAAAATTATCTCTCCTTGTGCTAAGGTAGCAAAGATAGTATGTAGCTTAAAAAATTTGATTTAAAGCGTAGTCTATTACCATCACATGATTTTATTGGAAATATCCCTTCTCTCCTGGCAAGATTTTCCGGCTTCATATTTTGTCAAGTCCTTTATTCTGACCGCCAAAACCACAGCTAATTTTTCCACTTGGAGAGTGCAACTATTGTTTTCACTTTTCTTTTCAAACAATCCGTAAAATCTCGGCGATTTTCGTTAGATGGCTCTTAGCCTAAGAACCACCTTTCGACTTTCTTCTGACAACAGTTTCGGTATGTTACTTTTTTCAGGAGACGAATTGGAGTGTTGTCAAATCACGAACATGTGGGGGTAGCAAAAATTATTTTTTTAAACCTACAGGGGGAGGGTTGTCTTTGCTTTTCATTTTTCTCTATGAAAACACAAGAAAAAAGACATTCCCAATGAAAACTTCAAAAAAGTTTCTTTGAAATTGGAAGGGGGAAATTTCTCAATTTCTCCCCCTCTCCCAATTTGACGAAACCTTGACTGATATTTCGATAGATCTCTCGAAAAATCAGTAGAAATGAGAACACTGTGTCCAATAGTAAGAGCGTTAATTTTGTCAAAAAGTGGCCGTTCAAATCCAAATCAAAACTGGACTCGAAATTGAAAATAGCTCAACAGTTATAGAAATTTAGGAGATCACTGAAATCAACAAATAAACGTTCATGCTGATTTATCTGTTTACATAAATCAATCTAGAGACTTGCTACAAATTCCCACTATATTGTGATTCTGTAATTTTTCGATAAGCTACAAAACGTTGGTGAACTCTCTGAGCCATAACAAAGTACACCCTTCGGGTCAAGTTCCATAAGATCTCTGATTCAAATTTTATCCGGTTCCCTAAGCAGCACTCCAATATATTTCCTGAGCAACATCCCATCCCAGAATTAAGTTCTGGTACACCTCATAGGAAAATTCTGGACTGTTCCAGATTTTCTAAATTCTGGAAATTCCAAATTCTGGACAGTTCCTAGAAAAATCCATAATTCGCTAGATTACTTTATCCAAATCCTGATACATTCAGTAACTCAATTCCCGGTGTAGCGTCTGAGCCGAATTCTGGGAAAGTTCCATGACCCATTTTATAGTGAATTCCCGTTTTCTTTTAGGTTTCCTTATTCAAACTCGATTACTGTCCTTGAGCAAGATTCCAGCGTATTCCCTGAGTAATAATCCTGTAGATTTCTTTAAAAGCATCAAGCTCAGGTGTATTACGCAAATTCTGACAGACGTGGCTTCGCCGCAACAGTAAAACTTAAAACAGTAAAACTTACCGGAGTATGCCTGTTTAGAGCTAAGTATTTGTCTCATGGGAAATTTCGAAGGGGTAACCACTTTAAGAAAGGTGCGTGTCAAGCGTGGCGGAAATTATGACAAGCGTGGCAGAACTGTGTGGCACAAGCAACGTTCCAAGATATACACCATGTGGTGGAAAGCGGGCAGCCCCTCGGGAAATTTGTTCCTTATTCAGCATACGTTCATCTTAAGACACCTCTGTCGCAGATTAGAGAATACTGTGCGAGGAACTTCAATTGTAATTGTAGAAGTCAAAGAAAGAAAAAAAGATCTTGGCAGACTAGCATAATTGTTTGGTTCATTAGTATTATAAGCCACAGTAATGAGAAAACTGTTCACGTATGAACAATTTGTATGTCAAAGATCAGGAATGTTATTTTAAGTTGAATCTCAGGCACCGTTATGTAGTGTGATAAATCAGACTATGCAACTATTTTTTATCCTATCCGGGCTACTAATAAATTTAGGGTTGCCTAATTATAAAGCTTTACCAATCAAGGAAAGAGCAGGGCTGCATCCAGGATTTTGTTCAGGAGGGGGAGGGGGTATTTTTTCATGGGGGGGGGGGTACAAAAACAAAACTTTAAAAACGCCATCAAAATGTGTTTTTGTGCATTTATATTACGTTTTTACGAGTCAAACAAACATTTCAGAGTAGGGGGGAGTTAAATCCCCTAGCTCCTCCCTTGAATACGGCATTGAGCATGAAACTGCCTTTTTAAAGAGAGACAGGCGTGAGTAGGTGTGGAGGGAGTAGAGACAGGCACTAAAAAACCTCTTCTATATAGTCAGATTTCTCCAATAATTTCTTATATTTTTCATTTATTGATAATTATATACAACATAATTTAATTTTTCTAAAAAAATTTGAGCCTTGTTCGAAATGCCCTCTCCCCAGTTTAAGATGAATTTCTGTGTAAATGCCTAGGGCGGAATCTCCCCAAATCCTGTAATTTCTCCATTACTTCCTAAATAATTTATACAATCAAGCCTTTTTTTACTGTTTAGAGGCATTTTATGTTTTTTTTTTAATCCTCAACTTGGATCTGAAGGCTACATATTTCAAGCCGTTATGGAAAAGAATAGAACTTTTTTACTGTATATTCTCTCCTCTTTTCGGCTACTTTTATCTATTAAAACAGTCCATTGAAGTCGTCAAAATATCGCAAGAAGAAAAAGAAACTTGAGCCAAAAATTTACAATAATCATGATTTGCTCAGAAGTAGCGATTTTTACGATTATAACAAACTGTTCGAGTTAAGCTTCGACTGCGCGATTTCTTCTTCCGCAACATCTTCTGGGGACTTACTAGTTAAAAGTCACTTTCAAAAGACGAGGAGATGATAGATAAGCTTTGCATGTGATCAAGTCAAGATTAACGATGAAAATATTTCAGAATATTTTATAAGAAATGGGTCTAAAAATCTCTGTGACAAGATTCTTTCTTCCTGAAGCAAATATCTAGAACATTTAAATGGCTACTTTTGGCAAATTTGTACGCACTTTTTTTGGGGGGGGGGAAATGCTAGGCAGGGATAAACTCAACAGAAATAGGCAAATTATATAAAAAATATTTGGAAAATTAAAAAAGATTGAACATTCGACATTTGGGAAAGGGCACGAGTGGGAAGCCCACCCCACTTACATACCTGGTATCAAGGGAGTCCACCTGCGGAGGATTGGGAATTTGACTAGAAAACTAGTGCTTTCGTTGCTTTGGTGGCAAGACGCTGCATTCCCGGCAATGATTCTGTCCTTTTTTTCCCTTTTTTAGCTAAAATTACACTTATCCAGGCATTAAGATTTCCAGGCATAAGATGTAACATTAAAAGTGTTACACAGCAGTGTCAATTAGAGAGGCAGGGGGGGGATATTTGCACAACCCCCAAAACCTTTTTGTCCCTCCCTGGATTTTGAGAAATGTCTTTTTTTTGTATTCCAATTTAAAAATGACCTTGTTTGTATTTTCATTGACAAAAAAGTGAAATTATAAAATTTGCTCCCTCCTAGATTTTGATAAATACATTTTCTCCCCCCCCCTAAATTTCTATGAATTGATGTCACTGGCGTTGCAGCATCAAACAAGATGTTTGATTCTCAGAGGGACTAGTGAATCAAGACGTGCGCAAAATAATCTTGGGCCCGTGCCGATTTCAACAATATTTTTAAATTTTCCATATAGCATATCCATTTTTTTTGATTTTTAAGGGCTCTTCCCGCCCTAATTCCAAATAAAATCCTGCGTATGTCCTTGAGAAAGCTTGGCAATTGCTACAACAGATAATTTAGGATACGCTGCTTGTGAAGCAGATAAATAGATAATTATATATCATCTGCTAAATACCATCCAAACAATTATCATGACATCATCTGGGTGTTTTAGAGAATGATACGATTTGACACTAAAAAACCGTGATGATGCCGCATTTTTTCAACGAACCAAACTCTTTTTTTCCGTCCTGTCAAGTGTTGCAATATAAATGCGAAAAGTAGGTCAAGAGCTTACGGCTAGGATTAGTCTACTACCCATACGAACCATACTGCACTATGTTTCATAGTGCCCATACTGCACTATGAACCCTGGCCCAAAGTAACCAGAAATTTAAAAACGCGTTTAAGAAAAAAACTGGCTGGTGATAAAAAAAAATTGCCATTTGTAGATGATTCAGGAATGATAGCTATTACCTCGATTAGTGTTAATAGTAAAATGTTATTTGAAAATCAATTTATACGAAAGTTGAAAAATAGCCTAAAACCTCTAAAACATATGGTAAGGTAGAAACGGAAAGAATGCCATTGAAGTCACCATGGTAAAAACCCTACACAAGAAACTTGTAATCTTTTGGCATGAGCTAGGAAAATCACTTTTTTGCAGGGGTAGTAATGATGTGCCCTCTTTTTTCTAAAAAAAAAAAAAAAAAAAAAAAAAAAATACCACCAAAATCGGTTTGGTTATGTATTTTTATCTTAGACTCGGAGTCCAAAACACCGGGAACACTTGGGATTCTATATACAACACCCACTACAATTGATGATGTTTGGTTATGTATTTTTATCCAAACATGCTCAATTCCCCCAATAGTCAGAGAGTTAGGAAGAATGGGACTAACCTTATCTCTTACATATTAGCATTAAGCATACTCATCTGTGGCAAAGTGAGGAATTTAGGTTTGAAAAGAGTTAATAACCATTGATTTTGATTTCATGAGGCGATAAGGCTGACAAGGTGTTTTTTGGTGTAACGTCTGTAATTGCTCTACAAGGACAATTTTTGGCTATACGCCAGCCTTCATACGCAGAACGTGTCCAAGCCATTCCAACCTTTCTCTCACTATAGCCCTGGGAAGGAAGATCGAACCATATTTTTTGTTCAGCTTATTGTCTGAAATAAGGTAGTCAGACTGGTACCCAAGGCAGTCCGCAGACAATTTAACTGAAAAATATCAAACAAATCCTCCTCCGTCTTTCGGAGCACCCGCCCTTCAGAACCATACTTGACCCTGTCATCACTGTAGCTTCCAATGTTCCAATCTTGATTCGCAGAATGATCGTTCTGTTCTTTCAAACTTTTTTTTCAACTGTGAAAAAATTATCCTGGGGCTTGGCTATTCTACTTTTAACATCTTCACTTAAAAATAGCTTTAAATGAATTTTAATTCAATTAAAATTCACTGTATTTACTAAAAATACTAAATCATTCTCCTCGCAATGGCGGATCCAGGAAGGGGGCAAGGGGGACGGCCCCCCAAACATCGCCTTAAGTAGTGTCCTTGACTTAGTTCATGCAGGCTTGCGTTAATTCAACTGACTTCTAAAGCACGTTTATTGGATCAACCTATTTTGCGCCCTTTTCCCATAAAACAAGTCCTGGATCCGCCCTTGTCTCCTCGTTACCCAGCATCACCTCTTCAACTTCACTTATTCCAAGTCTTAGTATTTTTCGCGTTTCTTAGCTTTGAAATTGTAATACATTCTTATCTCTAATGTGGTTTTCAGAGATTTTTTTTATCTCTTCTTTGTACCCAAGGTACTCAAGAAATCCAGGGTATGTGATTGTGCTTATGGTGTAATTTTCGGAAACAAGTGGTAAAAACTATGATAAAAGTTAAACACGCGTATATGGAATGGTGACAAAATTCTCGTTGTTTTTAACTTGTTTTACATACCAGATAATTCTTTTCCATATTTCATGCGGCAATGTTTTTGTTACCTAAATGACATTTCCATAATAACTTTTTTTCTAAGATTTGTCATAAGTTGTTTTTAATACATAATCTTAATATCACATTTCTATGGGGCGGAAGGGCGAGCGTATTTTTCTCAATCCCATTAATCTTAGATTTACTTCGATTCAGTTTTCACTTTTTTTTTAATATGTCCGCTAATGAATATAAACACGAACAACAAGGCCGAGATAGGGGTTGCTTCAAACGACGAAAAATCAAAGCCCTTATCTCCACATCCGAATTTTCGGTTCCATTGTAACCGAATCCCCGTGTAACTGAATCCCAAGCAACTGAACCCCAGTACAACTGAACCCCTGTATAACCGAACCCCCTTGCAACTGAACCCCCGTGCAACTGAACCCTCGTATAACCAAACCCCCGTGCAACTGAACCCCCTTGCAACTGAACCCTCGTGCTACTGAACCCTGATGCATCTCAACCCCCTTTAACAGAACCCTCGTGCAACTCAGCCCCCTTTCACTAAACCCCCGTGTAATTGAACCCCCATGTAACTGAATCCCCGTGCAACTGAACCCCGTATAACCGAACCCCCGTGCAACTGAACCCTCATGCTACTGAGCCTTTGTGCAACTGAACCCCCTTTAACTGAACCCTCGTGCAACTCAACCCCCGTGCAACTCAGCCCCATTTAACTAAACCCCCGTGTAACTGAACCCCCATATAACTGTAACTATGTGCAACCATGTAACCATGTAACTGTGTGCTAACAGAACACAACTGATGAGCAAAAAGTGATGATAGAGAGGGGAATACCGAAATCTCAGCTACCATTCTTGGGAGACATCTGACAGTTTATAAGTGACCATGGAATTCCTGTGTTGTTTTAAAGTCACTTTTCTGTGAATAGGCAGCGTGGCGGCAGAGTGCACCTGGCGACGATAAATCCCATCAATCCGGTTTTTGTCAGGGAAAAATTACTCAGTGATAATTTATTGCTCCCGCTAGCATTATGGGCTTCTAGGTCCGGGCCTAGGGACCTAGTGGTAAATCCAGGCCTGAGCGTTCACATATTTCCTTTTGGTGAATTGACTTTCCCTTTAAGCACTCTCTGGGAGTTCCAACTTAATACACAAATCCCTTTTTGAGATATGCCATTTTGAAAATCTGCATGCACATAGTATCTTTTGATTTAGTTCAAGTTCCACTCCAAATACCTCATTCTGTCAAATTTTCAACTTGATATGCGTAGCCTTAATAGTGCTAGTTTAATAGTAGCAGAGGTCGTAGTAGAAGCAGTAGAAGTAATAATAGTGTTGAATTAGTAGTAGTAGTAGCATTATTAATAGCAGGAGTAGCAGGTATATGCCCCATAAGTTTAATCTTCATGCACTAAGCTGTTCCAAAAAAAAAAAAAAATTGCTGATACACCTGTATCAGCAATCTGTATGTTATTGCAAGTTACCAATTGTTAAAATTAAAGGTTTTTATAGACGGGATGATTGTAAAAACTATGAAAGAAGCTCATTCGATTGGAAATTGAAAGTTCAAGTTCAATTTCGAAGAATCAAAGATAATCACGGGACAATCAGCCTTTCCCTTTTGACTGACACCCCCCCCCCAAATACATCCGATCAAAATAAAAATAAATATTTCGTTCAAAATAGTCTGAAGATCAAATAACCATGCCTTTGGGGTTAACAACCCCACCAGCAGCATCTGGGGCAAGGGCTGTAAGTTAAGCTAGTTGCTCATTGCTAACACATAAGGTTTTTGTAGAAAAAAAATTGTATGAACTTTGGGGGGGAGGCTCATTCGATTGGAAATCAAAATTTCCAGTGCACTTTTTCAGAGTTAAAAGTGATCGGAAGGCTTCCACCCCACCCTATTTTTCCCCCAAATACATCCGATCTAAATTTTGGAACGGCCATTTTATTTAAAACAGTTCAAAGGTTAAATAACTATGGTTCATACCCTATTGTGTTTTACCCAATGTAAGTAAGGTGGTTGAGTTGCACGAGGGTTCAGTAGCACGAGGGTTCAGTTGCACGGGGGTTCAGTTGCACGGGGGTTCGGTTATACGGGGATTGAGCTGCTCAGGGGTTCAGTCACATGGGGGTTTAGTTAACTGGGGTTCAGTTAAACGGGGGTTTAGTTAAATGGGTTTGAGTTGCACGGGGATTGAGTTGCACGAGGGTTCAGTTAAAGGGGGTTCAGTTGCACGAGGGTTCAGTTTCACGGGGGTTCGGTTAGTCGGGGGTTCAGTTGCACGGTGGTTCGGTTATACGGGGGTTCAGTTACACGGTGGTTCAGTTACTTGAGGTTCAGTTACACGGGGGTTCAGTTACACGCACACCGAATTTTCATCATAGATGACTTAATCTATGAATTTACTTTTCAATTTTCTTCAAGTAAAGAAGTTTGGGGGTTAAAATTCTAGATTTTTTTAATCCTCCGAATTTGAGATTTAAATACGTAAAATCTTTGAATTTCTGCTTTTTTTAGCCCGTATTTCTTGAATATGCCTGCATTAGCGTGTATTTCTGGCTGATTTCAAACCACGTTTTCCATATTATGTTTTTAAGTTCAGGCTATTCAGATTTGGCTATTCAGGATGTGTTTGGGGAAATGGTGAGTTTGAGAGGGGGGCTAGTTGCCCTCCAATCACTTTCGACTATTAAAAAGGACACTAGCCCTGCCAGTTTCCAATTGAATGAGCCCTTTCTGAAGTCTGTACTAAAACGCTTTCTATAAAAACCTTATATGCCCCCAGGGAATAACTTAAAACCATTGCCCAGAAGGGTTTGGGGGGTTTGTCATCCTCAAAATCATAATTTCTAGAACTTTTAAAAGCGTTAAACAAACTGGCTATCTAAAAGTTCTAAAACGAATTTGCTTGATGACAAAGTGGGTTTGAGAGGGGGATCAGTAGCTCTCCATTCACCTTTGACTATTATAAACGGCACCAGCCCTTTCAGTTTTTAATCAAATGAGCACTTTTTGAAGTTTTTACGACAACACTTTCTAAAAAAACCTATATGTCCCCTGGGTATAACTTAAACCCTTGCCCTGAGGGCTATGAGGGGATTGTCATCCCAAAAGACATAATTTCCAGAACTTTTAACAACATTGAATAAAATGACTATCTCAAAATTTTGATTGGAGGATTTTGGGGAAATGGTGGGCGTGAGGGGGTGGGCCCGTGATTTTGGGGAAATGGTGGGGGGTTAGTTGCCCTCCAATTACTTTCAACTATTAAAAAGGGCACTAGGACTTTCAATTTTCAATCGAATGAGCCCTTTTTGTAGTTTTACGACAACGCTTTCTATAAAAACATTAAATGTCCCCAGGGCATAACTTACAACCCTTGCCTTTAGGGCTGTGGGGGGTTGTCATCCTCAAAGACATAATTTCCAGAACTTTCAACTACGCTGACAAAAATGGCTATCTCAAAATTTTGATTGTGTGTTTGGAAAAATAGTGGGCGTGAGAGGGGGGTTAGTTGCCCTCCAATTGCTTTCGACTATTAAAAAGAACACTAGCCATTTTAATTTACAATGGAATGAGCCCTTTTTGTAGTATCTACGACAACGTTTTCTATAAAAAAGTTATATGCCCACAGGACATAATGTACAACCCTTGTCCTGAGGGCTGTGGGGGGGGGGGGGGTTCATCCTTAAAAGATCTAATTTCCAAAACTTTCAACTAGGTTAAACAAAATGGATATCTAAAAATTTGGTTGTACGTGTTTGGGGAATAGGTGGGCGTGATAGGGGGCTTAGTTGCCCTCTAATCACTTTCGACTATTAAAAAGGGCACTAGCCATTGCAATTTCCAATCGAATGAGCCCCTTTTGAAGTTTCTTCGAGAACGCTTTCTATGAAAACCTTATATGTCCCCAGGGCATAACTTATAACCCTTGCCCTGAGGGCTCTGAAGGGGTTATCATTCTCAAAGACCTAATTTCCTGAACTTTCAACTACGGTGAACAAAATAGCCATCAAAAAATTTTGATTGGACGTCAACCTTTCTTTCATTATAGTCCTAGATAGCGGTATTGAACCATATTTTTCGTACAGCCTATTGTTTGAAATGCGGTCGGTCAGCCGGGTGCCCAGAACAATCCTTAAGCAATTTCTCTGGAAAACATCTAGCAAATCTTCATCTGACTTTCGAAGCACCCATGCTTCAGAACCATATTTGACTACTGTCATCACTGTAGCTTCTAATATTCTAATGTTGGTTTGCAGACTTATCTTCCTAATCTTCCGAACTTTTTTTTAACTGCGAAAGAACACCCTGGGCATTGGCTATTCTACTTTTAACATCTTCACTACACCCACCATCTCCACTAATAATACTACCTAGGTAAGTGAAGCTGTCCAGTTGATCAGTCTTCCTCGTTACCCAACGTCATTTTTTCATCTTCACTAATTCCTAGCCTTAGCGACCTAGTCTTCCTCACATCAACTTTCAAACCTATTCTTGCACCTTGAACTTGCAAAACCTCGAAAAGTTAATTAATTTTGCTCAAACTTTCATCAATAATGCTTAAATCATCAGCATAATCTAATTTCAGGAGACTTTTTACTCTCCGTGTGATTCCCTGGCCTCTTAATGCCTTTGCTGTGCTCCTCAAAACGTAATCCATGAAAATAATCCATATAAAGGGGGATAGAACACAACCCTGCTTAACTCCTGATTTAATACAAAACCAGCTGCTAACCTCATTTAACAGCAGCAGTGTTATTCTCGTACATAGCACTAATCACTTTAATGTATTTGTCTGGTATACCATACAAGAACAAAACTTTTGCTAAAGCTCTTCTATCAACAGAATCGAACGCTTGCTCATAATCTATAAAACTGAGGACCAAACGAGTACGACAACTCATGGACATCTAAATTATAAACCTAAGAGTAAAAATTTGTTCACCGCATCCTCTACCTTTTCTATAACTGCACTGTTCTTTTCTTAAAACTTTATCTACAGCATCGCTGTTTAAAAAGTATCATATTACTAAGTAATTTGCTACCTGCAGAGATCAGACTAATGCCTCGATAATTACCACACTCACGTTTATCACCTTTCTTATAAAGTGGCTTAATTAAGGTTTTCCTAAAACCATTAGGTACTTCCCCTTTTTCAAAAATCATATTCATAATCTTCAGTAACTTATTTCTAACCTTCACGCCACCAAATTTAAGAAACTCATTTACCACCCTATCAGCACCTGGAGACTTATTATTTTTTAATTCTTTTAGTACTGTCGCTAATTCTTCCTCACAAAACAAATCTTCCTTCCCAACCAAGGTATCACATTTTTCATTTTCCTCTATATCTTTTCCTGCAAGTCTATACTGGTTTAGCAAATTCTCAAAATGATCTGCCCATCTCTTTTTAATTCTTTCTTTATCACTAAGTGTGGCTCCGTTTCTACTTTTAATTGAGTCAGGTCCGGTTAGAGTGTTCCCTTTCAATTTATTGATATTCAAGTACTATATTTTAATATTGTACCATCTAGCTGTATTTAGCATATGCTAAGTGATCTCAATCCTGATTGCCGCTACGCGCCTTATTAGTTATTATGTTAGTATCTTTTCTACTACCTGTATATTCCTTTTATTTTTATATGATCTATCATTCAGATAATTCTTGTACAAGTCCTTTCTCATTTCTATTAAACATAAAGCTTTTTCACTAATATTCTTAGTGAAAAAGCTTTTATTAAAAAGGGCACTAGCCATTTCAATTTCCAATCGAATGAGCCCCTTTTGAAGTTTCTACGACAACGCTTTCTATGAAAACCTTATATGCCACCAGGGCATAACTTACGACCCTTGCCCTGAGGGCTGTGGGGGGTGTCATCTTTAAAGACCTAATTTTCAGAACTTTCAACTACGTTGGACAAAATGCCTGTATCAAAATTTCGATTGGATATGTTTGGGGAAAAGGTGGGCGTGAGAGGGGGGTTAGTTGCCCTCCAATCACTTTCGATATTCAAAAGGGCACTAGCCCTTTGAATATCCAATTGAATCAGCCTTTTTTGAAGTTTCTACGACAACGCTTTCTGTAAAAATCTTATATGCCCCCAGGGCATAACTTACAACCCTTGCCCTGAGGGCTGCGGGGGAATGGCCTCATCAAAAACATAATTTCTATCCGGAAAATCAACTACTATGTTGAACGAAATGGCTGTCTCAAAATTTTGATTGGATGTGTTTGGGGAAATGGTGGGCGTGGAAGGGATGTTAGTTGCCTTCCAATCACTTTCGACTATTAAAAAAGGCACTGGGCACTCCAATTTTCAATCGAATGAGCCCTTTTCGAAGTCTCTACGACAACTCCTTCGATACGAAGTGCCCTGGTCTAGAAAAAAAAAAAAAATAATACATTGTGCCTACATCGTTCTTTACTTAGGCAGCACGATTGCGCTGCCTGTGATTCCACCGTCTGCAAGTGCTATAAGGCACAAAAATGGCAAATTCTGTGCCATTTTTCAAGGGGTGGGGCTAGCGGGAGTAGAGTAGTACCTACCATTTCTAGCAGACTATGTACCAAACAGGTTCTTCTAGTAGTCCTATTCTACAGGAGCATTACACTCTTTGCCAGGGGAATGACGCAATTTCAAAAGTTCAATCTACTAGCCATCACACTTTGTCAAGAGGATTTGCGTAATTACGGGTAATTAAAGAATGAGATGCTTGCATCAACAATACAAAGAATAAGCTCAGATACTTAATAGATTTGACGTTTACAAGAGACATTGCTAGAAAGTATTCAATAGCTTAATTGAAAAGTAACGATAGAATGACATTGTGACTTGACCTAGCTTTACCTCGCCGATGTGATCTGTATAATACATAAGTAACGTTTGAAAAATATTGTCAATTTAAAAAGAAATGGCTGAAAAGTGTTTTGAGGGGATGGGTTGCATAGAGGGGTGACTTGCACGAGGGTTCAGTTAAAGGGGATACAGTTGCACGGGGGGTTTCGGTTATACACGGGTTCAGTTACAAGGGGATTCAGTTGCACGGGGGTATCCCTTTTTTCGAAAATCGGGCTCCCTGTTTTCAAAATCCCTTTTTCTTCTGAGGCTTGGAGCATTTGTGTCAACAATACAAAGAATAAGCTCAGATACTTAATAGATTTGACGTTTACAAGAGACATTGCTAGATAGTATTCAATAGCTTAATTGAAAAGTAACGATAGAATGACATTGTGACTTGACCTAGCTTTACCTCGCCGATGTGATCTGTATAATACATAAGTAACGTTTGAAAAATATTGTCAATTTAAAAAGAAATGGCTGAAAAGTGTTTTGAGGGGGATGGGTTGCATAGAGGGGTGACTTGCACGAGGGTTCAGTTAAAGGGGATACAGTTGCACGGGGGTTTCGGTTATACACGGGTTCAGTTACAAGGGGATTCAGTTGCACGGGGGTATCCCTTTTTTTCGAAAATCGGGCTCCCTGTTTTCAAAATCCCTCTTTCTTCTGAGGCTTGGAGCATTTGTGTCAACAATACAAAGAATTAGCTCAGATACTTAATAGATTTGACGTTTACAAGAGACATTGCTAGAGAGTATTCAATAGCTTAATTGAAAAGTAACGATAGAATGACATTGTGACTTGACCTAGCTTTACCTCGCCGATGTGATCTGTATAATACATAAGTAACGTTTGAAAAATATTGTCAATTTAAAAAGAAATGGCTGAATAGTGTTTTGAGGGGGATGGGTTGCATAGAGGGGTGACTTGCACGAGGGTTCAGTTAAAGAGGAGACAGGTGCACGGGGGGTTTCGGTTATACACGGGTTCAGTTACAAGGGGATTCAGTTGCACGGGGGGTATCCCTTTTTTTCGAAAATCGGGCTCCCTGTTTTCAAAATCCCTTTTTCGTCTGAGGCTTGGAGCATTTGGTGGCCAGATATTAAACGTAATGAACTTTAGTACGGAGGTTCAGTTGTACAGGGTTTCAGTTATACAGTGATTCAGTTACATGGGGGTTCTGTGCGTTAAAAAAGTAGTTTTTGTATCTTTTAAAAGAACTTTACGAGACTCAGATGCCTAATTCCGTGTGATTTTTCTTTACTTGATGGTCATTAAAAACGAAATTTTTGTGTTAAATAAGTAGTTTTTATATCTTTTAAAAGAGCTTTACGGGGATTGTGAGACTCAGTTGCCTAATTCAGTGTGATTTTTCTTTACTTGGTGGTCATTAAAAACGAAATTTTTGTGTTAAATAAGTAGTTTTTGTATCTTTTAAAAGAGCTTTACGGGGATTGAGAGACTCAGTCGCCAAATTCCGTTTTATTTTTATTTACGTTTTGGTAATTAAAAAGTAAATTTTTGGGTATATTTTTTATTTTTGTATCTTTTAAAAGAGCTTTACGGGGATTGAGAGAATAAGTAGCATAATTCCGTGTGATTTTTCTTTACTTGATGGTCATTAAAAACGATATATGTATTTTAATATTTTATTTAGTGTATATTTTATACGAGCTGTACATTGATTGAGGGTCTCAGTTGCCAATTTACGTGTGATTTTTTCTTGACTTGGGATTATTTAAATACTAATATTTTAGTCTAAATTGGTAGTTTTTGAGTCTTTTAATATTACTATACTGTGATTGAGAGAGTTAGAAGAACAATTCAGGGGGATTTTGACTTAATTGGTTGTCGTTAAAAAATAAATTTTTTTATTAAATAAGTATTTTTATCTTCTAAAAGATCTTTACGGGGGTTGAGAGACTCAGTTGCATAATTCCGTGTGATTTTTCTTTACTTGATGGTCATTAAAAACGAAATTTTTGTGTTAAATAAGTAGTTTTTGTATCTTTTAAAAGAGCTTTACGGGAATTGAGAGAAACAAAAAAGACATTTCGTTCAAGAAATTATGACAAAATTCTAAGTAAGTAACAAACTCTTTATTGTTTTCACAAGTTAGATATACGACGTAGAAATTAAATTCAAGAAATTATGAAAAAATTCTCAGTCTAAGTAGCAAATTATTTCTTTAATTCACCTGTTTTATAAACAAAAAAAAAAAATTTAGTTAAATAAATTATGAAAAAATTATAATTAATTAAAAAAATTTATTGTTTTAACGAGTTAGATGTAAGAAGTAGAAATTAAATTAAATAAATTATTAAAAATTATCAGTATAAGTAGCAAATTCCTTCTTGAATTCACCTGTTGTATAAACAAAAAAAAACAAAAAAGATATTTCGTTCAAGAAATTATTACAAAATTCTTAGTAAGTAAAAAACTTTATTGTTTTCACAAGTTAGATATACGATGTAGAAATTAAATTCATGAAATTATGAAAATATTCTCAGTAAGTAACCATTTCTTTCTTGAAGTCAACTCTTGTATACACAATACGGAAATTTCATTCAATAAATTATGAAAATATTTGTATGTAAGTAACAAACTCTTTATTAGTTTCACCTCTTGGATATACAGTACAGATACTTCATTCAAGAAATTATGAAAAAATCGCAAGTAAGTAGCTTTTTTTTCTCTTTATCACAAACAATTTTCTCTTAGCTACGCGATACAGAAATTTAATTAAAGAAATTCTGAAAAAATTCTCAGTAATTAAAAATTTCTTTCTTGAAGTCAAATCATGGATACACACAATAAGGAAATTTCATTCAAGAAATTTTAAAAAATATTTGTAAGTAAGTAACAAGCTCTTTATTGATTTCACCTCTTGAATATACAGTACAGATACTTCATTCAAGAAACGTGATTAAACACGTTTTGAAACTGCATGCTATTTGTATGCCTTTCCTTGGCACCTTTCCAAACGAGCGGGGATTCCCCACTGGTTCCTACACATTGCAAAAAAGTGAGCAGTACGAAAACTCCACGTTTTCAACCAGACTGGTTTTTTAGGGGCCAATCTGGAGAGATATGCAAAGTCGACATAGCTTTATTTCATTTTTTTTTAAGGTTCATTTAGTCGAGGGTTCGGGGGGGGCCGTAACCGCGGCTATATGTACCTTGAAAAAAATGAAATAAAGCTATGTCGACTTTGCCTGTCTCTCCGGTTTGGTCCCTAAAAAACCAGTCTGGTTGAAAACGTGGAGTTTTCGTACTGCTCACTTTTTTGCAATGTGTAGGAACCAGTGGGGAATCCCCGCTCGTTTGGAAAGGTGCCAAGGAAAGACATACAAATAGCATGCAGTTTCAAAACGTGTTTAATCACGTTTCTTGAATGAAGTATCTGTACTGTATATTCAAGAGGTGAAATCAATAAAGAGCTTGTTACTTACTTACAAATATTTTTTGTAATTTCTTGAATGAAATTTCCTTATTGTGTGTATCCATGAGTTGACTTCAAGAAAGAAATTGTTACTTACTGAGAATTTTTTCAGAATTTCTTGAATTAAATTTATATATCGCGTAGCTAAGTGAAAATAGTTTGTGATAAAGAGAAAAAAAGCTACTTACTTGCTATTTTTTCATAATTTCTTGAATGAAGTATCTGTACTGTATATCCAAGAGTTGAAACTAATAAAGAGTTTGTTACTTACATACAAATATTTTCATAATTTCTTGAATGAAATTTCCGTATTGTGTATCCAAGAGTTGAATTCAAGAAATAAATGGTTACTTACTGAGAATTTTTTCATAATTTCATGAATTTAATTTCTACATCGTATATCTAACTCGTGAAAACAATAAAGTTTGTTACTTAATTATAATTTTTTAGTTATTTAGTTAAATAAATGTCTTTTTTGTTTTTTTTTTGTTTATCCATCATTTGAATTCAATAAGGAATTCGCTACTTAGACTGATAATTTTTCATAAATTCATTCTTTTAATTTATATGTCGTTTATATCAATAGTTAAAAAAATAAATTTTTTTAAAAAATTAGAATATTATATTAATTTATTTATCTAAATGTTTTTTTTTGTTTATCTAACAGGTGAATTCAAGAAAGAATTTGCCACTTAGACTGATAATTTTTTCATAATTTCTTGAATTTAATTTCTACGTCGTATATCTAACTTGTGAAAACAATAAAGAGTTTGTTACTTACTTAGAATTTTGTCATAATTTCTTGAACGAAATGTCTTTTTTTGTTTCTCTCAATTCCCTTAAAACTCCTATAAAAGATATAAAAACTACTTATTTAAGACGAAAATTTCGTTTTTAACGAGTATCAAGAAAGGAAAAAACACACGGAATTGTGCAAATGAGTCACTCAAACACCTTAATTCTAAAGAATAGTTAACAATACATAATTATTTAAAAAAAAATATAATATTTTAACTAAATCCCCGTAAATAAAAATAACACTCAATTGGTCGACTGAGTCTCTCAATCCCCGTAAAGCTCTTTTAAAAGAAACAAAATAAAATAATAAAAAACACATAAAACTAGAAAATTTTACATAACGTGAAGAAAAAACACACGGAATTAGGATACTGAGTCTCTCAATCCCCGTAAAGCTCTTTTAAAAGATATAAAAACTACTTATTTAACACAAAAATTTAGTTTTTAATGAACATCAAGTAAAGAAAAATCCCACTGAATTATTCAAGTGACTCTCTCAATCCCCGTAAAGATCTTTTAAAATATAAAAAAATACTAAATTGAAATAAAAATTTACTTTATAAAGAACATCAAGCAAAGAAAAATCACACGGAATTAGGCAACTGAGTCTCTCAATCCCCGTAAAGCTCTTTTAAAAGATACAAAAACCACTTATTTAACACAAAAATTTAGATTTTAATGACCATCAATTAAAGAAAAATCACACTGAAGTAGGCAACTGAGTCTCTCAATCCCCGTAAAGATCTTTTAAAAGATACAAAAACTACTTATTTAACACAAAAGTTTCGTTTTTAATGACCATCAAGTAAAGAAAAATCACACGAAATTAGGCATCTGAGTCTCTCAATCCCCGTAAAGTTCTTTTAAAATATACAAAAACTACTTTTTTAACACAAGGAACCCCCATGTAACTGAACCCCTGTATAACTGAAACCCTGTACAACTGAACCTCCGTGCTAAATTTCATTACGTTTAATATCTAGCCATCAAATGCTCCAAGCCTCAGAAGAAAAAGGGATTTTGAAAACAGGGAGCCCGATTTTCGAAAAAAAGGATACCCCGTGCAACTGAATCCCCTTGTAACTGAACCCGTGTATAACCGAAACCCCCCGTTCAACTGTATCCTCTTTAACTGAACCCTCGTGCAAGTCACCTCTCTATGCAACCCATCCCCCTCAAAACACTTTTCAGCCATTTCTTTTTAAATTAACAATATTTTTCAAACGTTACTTATGTATTATACAGATCACATCGGCGAGGTAAAGCTAGGTCAAGTCACAGTGTCATTCTATCGTTACTTTTCAATTAAGCTATTGAATACTCTCTAGCAATGTCTCTTGTAAACGTCAAATCTATTAAGTATCTGAGCTTATTCTTTGTATTGTTGACACAAATGCTCCAAGCCTCAGAAGAAAAAGGGATTTTGAAAACAGGGAGCCCGATTTTCGAAAAAAGGGATACCCCCGTGCAACTGAATCCCCTTGTAACTGAACCCGTGTATAACCGAAACCCCCCGTGCAACTGTATCTCCTTTAACTGAACCCTCGTGCAAGTCACCCCTCTATACAACCCAATCCCTTCAACACCCTTTTTAGCCGTTTCTTTTTAAATTGAAAATATTTTTCAAACATTACTTATGTATTATACAGATCACATCGGCGAGGTAAAGCTAGGTCAAGTCACAATGTCATTCTATTGTTACTTTTCAATTAAGCTATTGAATACTCTCTAGCAATGTCTCTTGTAAACGTCAAATCTATTAAGTATCTGAGCTTATTCTTTGTATTGTTGACACAAATGCTCCAAGCCTCAGAAGAAAAAGGGATTTTGAAAACAGGGAGCCCGATTTTCAAAAAAAGGGGTACCCCCGTGCAACTGAATCCCCTTGTAACTGAACCCGTGTATAATTGAAACCCTTCGTGCAACTGTATCCCCTTGAACTGAACCCTCCTGCAAGTCACACCTCTATTCAACCCATCCCGTTCAAAACACTTTTCAGCCGTTTATTTTTAAATTGACAATATTTTTCAAACGTTACTTATGTATTATACAGATCACATCGGCGAGGTAAAGCTAGGTCAAGTCACAATGTCATTCTATCCTTACTTTTCAATTAAGCTATTGAATACTTTCTAGCAATGTCTCTTGTAAACGTCAAATCTATTAAGGATCTGAGCTTATTCTTTGTATTGTTGATGCAAGCATCTCATTCTTTAATTACCCGTAATTACGCAAATCCTCTTGACAAAGTGTGATGGCTAGTAGATTGAACTTTTGAAATTGCGTCATTCCCCTGGCAAAGAGTGTAATGCTCCTGTAGAATAGGACTACTAGAAGAACCTGTTTGGTACATAGTCTGCTAGAAATGGTAGGTACTACTCTACTTACCCCCCGTGCAACTGAATCCCCTTGTAACTGAACCCGTGTATAACCGAAACCCCCCGTGCAACTGTATCCTCTTTAACTGAACCCTCGTGCAAGTCACCCCTCTATGCAACCCATCCCCCTCAACACACTTTTCAGCCCTTTCTTTTTAAATTGACAATATTTTTCAAACGTTACTTATGTATTATACAGATCACATCGGCGAGGTAAAGCTAGGTCAAGTCACAATGTCATTCTATCGTTACTTTTCAATTAAGCTATTGAATACTCTCTAGCAATGTCTCTTGTAAACGTCAATTCTATTAAGTATCTGAGCTAATTCTGTGTATTGTTGACACAAATGGTCCAAGCCTCAGAAGAAAAAGTGATTTTGAAAACAGGGAGCCCGATTTTCAAAAAAAAGGGAGCCCCCCTGGGACCCTGACTCCCCTTGTACCTGACCCCGGCGCTCCTCGAACCCCCCCGGACCCCGGGCGCTCCGGGAACTGCCCCCGCGGGCACGTCCCCCCGCGCTGCACCCCCTCCCCCACAAAACACTTTTCAGCCATTTCTTTTTAAATTGACAATATTTTTCAAACGTTACTTATGTATTATACAGATCACATCGGCGAGGTAAAGCTAGGTCAAGTCACAATGTCATTCTATCGTTACTTTTCAATTAAGCTATTGAATACTCTCTAGCAATGTCTCTTGTAAACGTCAAATCTATTAAGTATCTGAGTTTATTCTTTGTATTGTTGACACAAATGCTCCAAGCCTCAGAAGAAAAAGGGATTTTGAAAACAGGGAGCCCGATTTTCGAAAAAAAGGGATACCCCCTGTGACCCTGACTCCCCGTGTAACTGAACCCGTGTATAACCGAAACCCCCGTGCAACTGTATCCCCTTTAACTGAACCCTCGTGCAAGTCACCCCTCTATGCAACCCATCCCCCTCAAAACACTTTTCAGCCATTTCTTTTTAAATTGACAATATTTTTCAAACGTTACTTATGTATTATACAGATCACATCGGCGAGGTAAAGCTATGTCAAGTCACAATGTCATTCTATCGTTACTTTTCTATTAAGTTATTGAATACTTTCTAGCAATGTCTATTGTAAACGTCAAATCTATTAAGTATCTGAGCTTATTCTTTGTATTGTTGATGCAAGCATCTCATTCTTTAATTACCCGTAATTACGCAAATCCTCTTGACAAAGTGTGATGGCTAGTAGATTGAACTTTTGAAATTGCGTCATTCCCCTGGCAAAGAGTGTAATGCTCCTGTAGAATAGGACTACTAGAAGAACCTGTTTGGTACATAGTCTGCTAGAAATGGTAGGTACTACTCTACTAGCGGGCTACAAAAAAATCGTAGACAGATGTTTAATAGCTCATACAAAAGCTGTTTCTCATATCTACGCTTTCTTTATAAATTCCAGCACCTGCAAGTGCCAAACAACACTAAAAATGGCGCTATTGATGCCATATCTCAAGTAGAAAAGCTAGGGGCTAGTGGGATGCCAGGACTTCTTAGAGAAATGTTTAATGGCTGATTTCAAAGCTATTACTCATATCTACGTGCCTTTAATCAGTTTTGCCATACGTAAGTGCCAAATAGCACAAAAAACGGTATCTTTTGTGCCACTTCTTAAGTGCAAAAGCTTCGAAGTATCAAGCTGTATCACTGTGAAAGGTACGCTACAAAACCCTTAACTGGAGATTTACAAGAACCCCTCCCGTATATTCCCCCTCCCAGCCCTCTTAGTAAGTCTCATTAGTCCGTTGGGAGAATTCACTATGAAGTCTTTAACACGGTCAGAACCAAAAGTCAAAATATATGTTTAGGAAAAAACTGCCCAGTAGAAATAAATTGTCATCTGACACTGATAGAGGAATGGTAACTATTATTTTGTTTTGTTTTAAAAGTTAGAAATTTATGGTGATTTCAAAACAAAGCCTGAAACCCCTTGAAAATGGCGTCAAATCAAAATGAAAAATGTACCATCGGAATCAGCATGGTCAAAAACCTTAAAGGGAAATTAAAGTCCCCCTCCTTGAACAACAAGGCAAATCACTTTTTTGCATGGGTAGCACTCATCTGTCTCCTGTTTTTTTTCTTTTTTATTTCCTGGCCTAGTGGGTTACCAGAACATCATAGAGAGATACTTAATGACTCATTTAAAAGCTATTCATCATATCGACGTGCTTTTTATAAATTCTGCTATCTGCAAGTGCCACATGGCACTAAAGTTGGCACTTTTTTGTGCCATTTCTTAAGGATTGGGACTATCGGGTTACCAGAACATCGTAGACCGATATCATGGTCGCAGCAGTAGCTGCAACCTAGTAAAGAGCGAACCACCGCCCATAGTAACCGAAAATTAAAAACAAGTTTTGGAAAAAAATACCCTGTCAAAAAAATCGCCATGTAACACTGATTCAGGAATGGTAACTATTATTTCGGTTTGTCTGAAAGGTAAAGGTTTATTGCGAAAAGAAATTTATAGTGACTTCACAAAAAAAGCCTAAAACTGCTCGAAAATGGCATCAGATCGAAATAAAAATTGTACCATTTGAATCAACGTGGTTTAAAACCACAGTTTAAAAAGGAAAATTACAGTCCCCAACAAAGAAAATCACTTTTTTGCATGGATAGCACTTATCTGTCTCCCGTTTTTTTTTCTTGTTTTTTTTTTTTTTTATAGCAGGACTAGGGGGTGACCAGAACATCATAGAGAGGTGTGTAATAGCTCATTCGAACGGAAATTAAATCTTTTTAATTGACCAAAAAGATTGAAGGGCAACTAGCCCCCCTCCCTAAAGTCCCCCTCCTCCCAATGTCATCCAATCACAATTTTTAGATAGCTATTTTGTTCAACAAAGCTCAAAGGTCAAAATCATTGGTTTTGGTGAAGACATGATAGTCCCTGACAGTCCCACATGATAGTCTCTCTATAGTCTCTGGGGAAAGAGTTGCACACTGTATCGGTATCGGATGTATTTATATCACGCGTATCGATATGAGCGTACTGTTATTGGGCGTATTGGTATAGCAGGTATCTAGACAGATTTTTAATAGCTCTTATAAAAGATATTTCTCTTCTCTACGTCCAGTGGCGTTATTTTATCAAAATCCTGGGGAGAGGGGCAAAGTTGGTGCCAATTTTTCCAATTCAAGTGAAAATGATAGTGAAAACTGAAAAATCAGCCATATATTACCATAGAGGCAAATATATACTAAAGAAAACAAGATTTTTTGGAGAAATTAAATTTCTGCTGGGGTGGGGGAAATGAGGTCGAGGGGGACTTGAGTCTGAAGGAGGCAGTTGCTCCCCCTGCACCATACAAAATTACGCCCCTTTCAACGTCCTTCCTTTAAATTCCACCATCACCAAGTTCGAAATAGCACTAAAAACGGCACTTTTGGTGTCATGTCTCAAGTGGTAAAGCTGGTGCTAGTAGGCTACCAGTACTTTTTAGAGCGGCGTTTAATGGCTCATTTTAAAGCTATTTTTCATATCTACGTTATGTTTATCAATTATATAATTCGTAAGTATGATATACCACTAAAAACAACACCTTAGGTGTTACTTCTTCTGCAAAAATGCTTGGAAATCTAAAACGACATCATCAGTACAACAACTACGATTCCAAACCCTGAATAGGAGGTTAGTAGCAGCACCTCCCATATGTTCCTGTTCCAAGCCTCCTTAATAAGTTACGCAATTAAGGTACAAGCACCAATATATCAAATTAGATTATTAGAGATTTGGTTCTGTTGGTAAAGCGTTTAGAGTGAATTATAGTGGCTTGCGTTCGACTCCTGCTTGGTTTTTTTTTTCAATCATGGTTTTCTCCATTCGATACGACCATTTTCAGATAATTTCACTGTTTTTGTAAATGTGCTGCACTCATTTTTTTAGTACATGTCCCAGGAAGGTATTTTGTAAAGCATTTTGATTCAAAAGTGAATAGAGGTCATCCAGTCCATGGTTTGCAACGACATTTTGAGTAGATTTCTAAATCCATACCCCAACGAGTGACGTCATTTTGTCAAAATCCTGTGGGGGCGGGGTCAACTTTGGCGGCAGTGTTTCCAAATAAAGTGAAAAGGACGGAGAAAACTTAAAAACGAGTCATATAGTAATAAAAAAGGTAAATATGTATTAAACAACACCAACCTGTTTCAGCGGATGCTTGAATCATGTAGGCTTATCTTAGTTTTGACAACAATTTTGGAGAAAATAAATTTAAGCTGGGAGGGGGGGGTTTAAACTGGGGCCCGGAGGAAAACTGAGGTGTGAGAGGGGACGTTACTCCCTCTGCCCCATAGCAAATTACGCCCCTGACCCCAACCCCCTACCACTTAGTGGTTGGAAAAGTGTAGGCATGTGATTCTGGAACCATTCAAAGTTGTATAATAAAAGAAGGATTACTTATTGTTATACTTACTTATTCAAATTATTTACTTGCTAATTCCCCCGTAATATTCTTTCCATACGTAAGATCGTGCATCCAAAGAGGAAGAAAGACAAATTAAAATAGTTCTCCAGGAGAATTCAGGTAATTCTTCCTAAAATTTTTAAAATGAAAACAAACTTAGTTTATAATACCATATATCGTACCTACACAAGAAATGATCTTTTTTGAAATTTCCCTTCATATCTGTTTAATGAGGTGCCTTTTATTTGGGGACAGGTCAAATAAATCCCTAAGCCTCTTTTGAGGTAGCAATATTTTCCGCAAGTATGTCGCTCATCTGTCTGCAAGTAAGTCCACAAATCTGTTCGCTCAGTTAACCTTTCGAGTCGTAGCTTCTCGCCTGGAGCTACTTTCTTAAGTGCTACTAAATTTTATCTTTTAAAACAAAGAATTAAGGATCTATTTCTTCTTTTTTTTTTTTTTTACAAAAAGAGGGGACACTACGTTTTGATTTTTTTTTTTTTAATCTAAAATTATTTTTTTCTTCAGCTCTTGTCCGGCTTCTGAGTTCTGCTCCTTAATAAGGGCTGAGATGTCTTATCTCCCCTAGACTGGAGGCGATCAGAAATTATATAAAAAAAAAAAGTTTTGAACTGAAACTAAGGACCAACACTAAACCTTAAAACGAACAGAAATTATTCCGTATAAATAAAAGAGGTCATAGCAGTATTTTTTTTCTAAATTAAATTTTAATCAAAAACGTGCATAGATTAATTAAAAAAACACAAATTTTTCGAGGGAAGTAAAGAGCGAAGTTCAAACTTAAAACGAAAAAAAATTATTACTTAACAGCCTATCTAACATATGTCAATAGAACTAATCCAAATAAATCAACTGGTGATATTTCCCTATGTTTGTAAAATTACAGAAAACTAGCGCTTTACTGAAAACACAAAAACAATATAGGAGTTTTGGTAGGGTAAAAGTAAACTTTTTAAGGACACTTTTAACAGCATAAAAGTAAAGCATTTATAGATTGATGTTTTATTTATTTTTTTCGTTTAATTTGACATCACTTCTGCACAACTTCAGTTCAATGATTGACTTTCGTTTTGGATCTGAAAAGGATATTTCATGATTATCTTGTAGACAAGTTCGAAGTGTCACTACAGTCTCGCTTTAGAATTTGAATCCTCCATTTTATAAAGAGAAATAACTGGATTTCCAGAGTTCATATTAAAATTGATATTTTCTTCGTTTCGAGTAATACTAGGTGAGACCACGATGCTACCTGATAAATCAATCCATTATTTGATATGCTGTGTAATGACTTTAAACTTATTATCTTCTGCCTAAATTTTTAAGATAATTTTTATTATATACTGAAAGTTACTGATATCAAAGCTGTTGTAACACTATAAAAAGCGAGATGGATTAGTTCTATGTTTTGTGGCTACGTATTTACTTTTGACTCCTAAATTAATATTCTTGTTTTGTATACTTGGATTTTGTGTTTTCAGATAAGCACTAGGTTTCCGTAATGTTACGAACATAGGGAAATATCACCAGTTTATTTCTTTGCATTAGTTTTATTGATATATGTTAAATATGGCTGTGAAGTAATAATGTTTGTTCGTTTTAAGTTTTAACTTCGCTCTTTACTTCCCTCGGAAAAACTTTGTTTTTATAATTAATTTCTCAAAGGGATGAATGGACAGAGAAACGCAAAGGAAAAAGGGTTATAAAAAGCTTAAATAAATTCAGCTGTAAAATATCACTTACCACCAGCGGTATAAGCCACAAAAAGGAACAACACAATTTGCATTGCAAATACTGATTATAGTACATATACTAAAGAACCATGAAAAAATACCACCATGCCAAGATAGGAAACTAAATTAAAACTCAGAGAAAAGTAAGTAAGCGAACGTGCAATGCCGGTTTTTGCTTAAAACCGGAACATAATCTTCGACCTCTCCCGGGTATTGTACGTTTAAGCGGTACAAGATACATATCTCGACTTTTAACATTCAAATAAATCTAGAACACACAGGTGATGCGAACATGGAGTCAAATTAGGCACCAAAGGATTGCATACTTCTTAGTTGCTTCGTAGCTATCTCGCCCAGATGAATTCCTTCCAACAAGCTCATTGGCCGTGAGGCCATTAAGCCCGTAAAATCCCAAATAATTTCAATAATTTCACTAAAGTTCCTTATTTTCCACAACAATTGCTTGTTTTTGTTATTTTTTAAAATTTGATCCCTCCCCCTTCGTCGCTTCAGTGCACGCGAATATGTGTCACCGAGCCTGCTTTCGGTTCCTCAACCACACCTCCCATGCACATCCAAAAGAATTTTTTGTTGAGGGAGGAAGGTGTTTTTTTTCTCAGGGGTGATCGTATCAACCCAGTCTCCGATCAAAATTTTGAGATAGCCTTTTATTCAGCATGTTCGCAAATATAATAACTATGTCTTTGAGGATGACTTAATCCCCCACGTCCCCGGGGGAAGGGCTGCAAGTTATGCACTTTGCCCAATGTTTACATCACAGTTTATATAATTAGCAGTAAGTTTACCGCAGATGATTTCTGGCTCTTCATTCTCGGTGCGAACAAAAAGCTCCTGCCACTTATTTGTGCATTTTTGGATTAGTGTGTTTGCGTCCATCAATGAGAAATGGTTAGAAAGTGCATTATTCATAATTGTGAAAGCGGAAAAAAACTTGGTGAGCCGGCCAAGTGGTTTGCAACTGTCACATCTCACAGGTATGACTTAATTTATATACAAATTATGACAATATATTATTATGTACAGTGGACTCAACTGATTGGCCTATGTAGGATTTCATCAAAAAGGGGGCGGGGGGTTGATGAAATTTGTGAAAATAAGGATTTTTTTCTTCTAATAACTGGTGGAATAGGTGTTATGGTTTCAGGGGAGGATCCAGGATTTTGTAGGGGGGAGGGGCGCAAAATAGGTTGATCCGATAAACTTACGTTAGGAGCAAGTTTAATTAATGCAAACTTGCGTTAATTAGGTAAATTAAACTACTTTAGACTACTTTAGGGGGTACCCCTCGCCCCCCCCCCTCTGGATCCGCAACTGGAAGGTTTATCATTTTTTTTTCACATCGTGATATTTATTTTCTCAGATTGTAGTTCCTGTGATACTTGAAAAGTCTAGTTACCTGTTTTGGCGGAGAGCCGAGATAAGACTCGTTTCGTTTTCAATCAATGTTTTGGTATGAAATGGGCAGACCTTTCCTGAACTTTAAACAATAAAAACCTGTGTTTGAAAATCTTTGCACTTTGTGAATTTAGATAGCGATAAGAGTTCCTGATTGAGACCAATTTTAGGACTTGGGTTCTAATTATTGGTTGCTGTAGTAAAAGTTGCCACAATAGCCCTATCCAAGTAAATACCAAACGTCTGTTAAGAAGTTTTTTTCGTAAAATTCTTAGGAAATTTTCAGAAAATTGAAGGACATCACACATTTTTGTGGCAGATCCAAAATTTTACGGGGCTTTACGCTAGAAAAGCTCCTATTATAGAATATTCTTCCAGTTTGTTTACCAGAAAATAAATAAAATGCATTTCTTACTGCTGAGTCTGTATAATCTTAGACCTTTTACGGCACAATTTCCAAAATATTTCTAAAACTATTTATATGCAGACAGCCATACCAATTATTCTCCTTTCCTTTTTTATTCTTTAATAATAATTTCTAGTCGTTTTGAGTTTGAGTTATTGCAGGCTTCTATTTTTACTGATCTTAAGTTTAATATGGCCCTTACTTTTCTTTAAAAAAAAACTTTATTTTTCGTAAAGTTTTCGTAGTATATTTATATATATATATATATATATATATATATATATATATATATATATATATATATATATATAATAAAAAAAAAAAAAATATGGCAGAAACTTTCTCAAAATGCCTTTGAAACCAACTTGAGACTTCAAAACCTACTTTTAATTCCTAAAAACATCTAATAATAACATTGCACTACTAGATACCGATTTTCATGTATGTATTGGAAAAAAATTAATCTAAAATTAGTTTCTTCAAAATTAGTGTTCCAACGTTGAATTCAAGTTTCGCGTTCAAGAGAGACCTGACTTGTCTACCCGTGAAAAGATCTAATGTCGCTTATGTTTATAGGTTCTCTGGAGCACTTGCACCTCGGTCCGAGTTTTTATAATGAGTGAGATAGGGAAAGATCATACTGCTAATTATATAAACTGTGGTTTACAATTAGTGTTGGTTATTGGGAAGTATACAGACCTTTTCAGCGGGATTTTTTCTGGTAGTCAGGGGGGGATCTTTTCATGGGGAAGGGACTTTGCTATGAAGGGGCGCCGGATTTCCAAGTACTATTTAAAAAAACGATCAGAAACTAAATAAAAAAACAAGTTTTTCAACTGAAAGTAAGGAGCAACATCAAAACTTAAAACAAACAGAAATTATTCCGTATATGAAAGGGACTGTCCCCTCCTCAACGCCTCACTTTTTACGCTAAAGTTTGACTCTTTCTCACAACTCTATTTTTTTAACATTAAAAATTTTAGCGTAAAGAGCGAGGCGTTGAGGAGGGAACAGCCCCTTTCTTATACGGAATAATTTATGTTCGTTTTAAGTTTTAATGTCACTCCTTACTTTCAACTAAGAAAACTTGTTTTTTTTATTAAATCACTCAATGTAACCGTCTGTTGTTTTTTGCTAGTTCATCACTGTTTAGGCTGTTTCCTGAAAATTGTCATTGCTTCGTCCAGGCTTATTTGAATTTTTTCATACGATTCTTGGAACACAATGACCATTTAATTCGAAGGAAAAGTTTTTTCTTTAATTCTATGATACTTTGATTCTTTAATACTTTGTCACCGCCCGTAAAAAAATCGTAGAATTTGACAACGCTCGATTAGCTGCATAAAATTCGTAGACGGTTAACAAATACGGATGATTGCGTTCAGTGGGTAAAAAAAAAGTAGATGACAAGGCCGTATCCAGGTAACCGGGTTTGAGTCCCCTCCCCCACCAAAAAAATGTCCGATACGTAAAAACGTAACAGCAATGCATTTAAACAAATGTCTGATGTTTTATTTTTTAATGTTTACATTAAAGCTTCATACAAAAATAAGATAATTTTCAGTAAAGGAATCACTCGATTTACTACAGATGCGCTAGTTTTTCAGATCTCTAAATATTTGGAGAAATATCAGGAATCAGTTTATTTGAACGCATGTCTCAGATATATGTTGAATAAACTGTAAATCAATAATTTTTGCTCGTTTTAAGTTCCATCTTTGTTCTCTACGTCCATCAGAAAAAAATTGTTTTATTTAATTAATTTTAAGCATAAAAGAACGAACGTTATATTTTTAGTTTTTTGGGTTAAGTTTTTTTGCCTGCAGAGGCATCTCTCTATAGCAGGAATAAGCAGGCTTAGACAAACAAGCTTTTTAGTATAGTTCATAAATGTTAAACCATTTTCTATTAAACAAATAAAAGGTAAAACGTTTCAATCTCAAGTACTTGCGGTAAGTACCATATTATCATACGAAGAAAAAAAAAACATTGACAGCAATTTTGACCATGTAGGGATTGATTCCCTTGACACTCTTTATAATTCAAGCTGTCAATCTTTGGCAACTAAATACTTTCAACGTATCACTTCCCCTATTAGAAAAACTGACCGTGGCGTCAACTAAGAAAGGGGAAAGGAGGTGCCTCTAGTTTCACAGAAAAAACGACAAATTTGCCCCCTCTATACTTTAGAAAATATATGTCCCCCTCCTAAATTTTGTGAATTGGCACCACTGAAAACTGAACCTCTCGAATGCAAGATCGATTTAAGTTCGCTTTTTACAGTTTTTTTAGATTTTAGCGTAAGAGCACACGGTTGAATAACTAAAATAATATTTACGAAAACAAAATATTATTATAAAAAAAGGGCCGGTTACTGCATACTAAGGGATTTCCTATAAACCATTATCGCTTTGGAGGTAATGGTGCTCGTCTGGAGTTAGTTCCCATGCAATTTGGCGCATGAAGAACGACCTCCACGTGTCTCTGGATATCTGGCTAGCCACCAGAGAACCAAATACATCTAGGGACGGTTGGGTTGGCAGCCCTCCTCCTGAAACTTCTACTGTTACGAATGGAACCAGAAATTCAGCCTCGGATATATAATCTCAAACCTCGTCCCGACCCCGGAAGATTCCCTCTGAATATCATTGCCAAGGGTGGCATCAATGTGGGCACCTGGAATGTCCTGACACTGAACCAACCCGGTTCAAAGCTTCTATTAGCCAGAGAAGTAAAGAAATATAAAGTTACAATTGCACTGAAACACATCTATCTGGTGATGGTGAGGAGTACATTGGTGAAGGGCGCACACTGCTCTGGTCTCGTGGTCACCAGAAACAAGGAGGCGTTGGCCTAGTGCTGAACAGTGCTGCACGCAAGACCATCTTGTCATTCGCACCAGTAGCACCCAGGCCCCTGAGAGCAAGGTTCGATGGTAAACATGGAAAAATAACCATTATCACCTGTTATGCCCCAAACATGAAGCCAAGGAAGAAAATAAGGATGACTTCTATACCCTTTTAAGTTCTGAGCACTCGTCAGTACCTCCCCATGAGTACCTCGTCCTTTTAGGAGATATGATGCTAGAATTTCAAATGAGTCTTGCCTGTGGGATTTAGCTGTTGGGCCCTTAACAGTAGACAGCCTAAACGACAACGGAGAGAGAATGCTGAACTGCTGTCTCGCCGATAATCTTACCATTGCAAACACATGGTCTCAGAGACCCAACATAGCCAGGTACACCTGGTATAGCAATGACGGATCAACGAAGAAGATGCTCGACTACATCATCATACGCCGGCGATGGCTGTCGTCTGTACAGATTTGTCACACCTACCGAGGTGCTGAACTTGGGAACACCGACCATTGTCTTGTTGCAGCCAAAATCGGGCTTCGCCTAAAAGCTACAAAAACCAGCCAGACACTTTGGAAAATTAATACCTACCGTATCCAGCGAGACCCCGCTTTGGCTAAGCAGTATCAGGCCAAAAAATCAAACAGGTTCAAGGTTCTTACGCAGTGCAATGACAGTGAAGGTGTATGGAAGGTCTTCAAAGAGGATGCTCTTGCAGATACAACTAGTGTTGCTGGAATGAATCAGCGTAAGAAAAAAGACTGGATCAGCAACGATTCCCTCTCCGTTATTAATCGCAGATGGGAAGCCCGCGAAGCTCGCCTTCGCGGGGTCATGACAGCGTTAGGCAATTAAATAAAGAGCGTAACATCATGCTGCACAAAGACCGTAAGACCTTTATTGACAAAAAGCACGCGAGCTCTAAGAGGCCACCAGAAAGAAGGACATTGGAGCCACATATAAGATCCTCTGTGAGCTCTCAGGTCAATACACTCAAACTACATCGTATCTCCGTAACATCAATGGCAAAAATATTTACGACTAATCACAGTGCCTTCACCAGTGGGAATACCACTTCGAGAAGGTCATAAACTCAGACCCACCTGACTAAATTGACGACGAGATTACTGCTGCTGCTGACAATGCTAAACCTGCCCCCAATGGCTCTGAATTTACAGCAGAAGAAATTAAAGCAGCAGTATGAAAGCTGAAGAACAACAAAGTGCCGGGTGTATGTGGCCTGACATCAGAACTCCTTAAAAAGGTGATCTATCCATGACCCTCTGGCTGCAAGTGCTGTTTAATACTGTGCGGCACTCTGAAATGATGCCATCAGACTGAAAGAAAGGCTTACTTGTGCCAGTCTACAAGAGGAAAGGAAGTAAAGCAGAATGTAACAACTATCGTGAAATATCTCTGCTCTCGATACCCGGCAAACTCTTCGCCATGCTGCTCGTCAAGCGGGCAACAAAGTGCCTCCACCCCCTTCGTCGCCACCAGCATGCTGGATTCATGCCGGGTAGGTCCACTACTGAGCAAATCCATACAATTAGACAGCTGATAGAGAAAACTCTAGAATATAGCAGGAAGGCATACATTTGCCTTCTTCTATTTTCAATCTGCTTTCGACACTGTCGACAGACAGTCACTGTGGTTGATCCTTCAATCTGCTGGAGTACATAAGAAAATTGTCAGTCTGTTCAAAGAACTGTATAATAAGACCGAAAGTGCTGTCATTGTAAATGGCCAGCTCTCATCAAATTTTCAATTTAGAAATGGTGTTCGGTAAGGCTGCGCTGCTGCTCCCTTACTCTTCAACTGTGTCATGGATCATGTTCTCAACAAAACACTACTGGCACATCCGTTTGGCATCGATTTTTCTGGAAGAGTTCTGTCAGATTTTGACTTTGCTGACGATGTTTCATTGGTATGCGAAAATATCACTGACATCAAAACTGCCCTGGAAACGTTAGCATCTTCTGAAGAAAAACTTGGTTTAAATGTAAACTGGACCAAGACCAAAATATTGCCTGTGGACAAGACATCATGCAGCCCCCTGACAACTATAGAAGTATGTGGCCAAGATGTTGAGATAATCAAGCAGTTCACCTACCTTGATTCAATTGTTTGTTCAAACAGAATTCTAGATGCACAGATATCAGCAAGGGTGACGAACGCCATTTTCCACCACCTACTGAGAACAATGTTCCACAAACCCCAGATCAGCCCTCTCACGAAAGCTCGTATCTACTCTGCCTCGGTAGTAAGTGTTGTATTGTACTCGTCAGAGATTTGACCTTTGACTCAGTTGCAGATGATGAAGGTAGATCATGTCCAGACAAAACACCTCCGCAAAATCAAACACGTTAGGTGGCTCGACAGGGTACGGAACATGGATATCCTCCGGTTCTTTAAAGTACCACCCCTGTCCGAACAGCTGGAGTCTCGCTCGCTGGGTCGGTATTGTCATTTACTTCGCCTACCCACTGAAACACCTGCCCGACTTATATTCGACTTCGATCCAAGTGCAAACGGCTGGAAACGCCCCAGAGGTAGACCACGTATGAGATGAGCAGATATCATCCGCGATCGACTCACAACGTGTGGCATTGACCCCAACAAAGCTCCTACCCTCGCCCAAAACAGGCCACTCTGAAAACAACTAACGGCGCTGACGTCTGGTTCCCTCTACGCAGGTGACGCTGAAGTAATCAAGTCATTATCGCCAAATAGTATTTGGAAAATGCATACTAAAATGTGAACAGGTACTTTTTTTTAGTAGTTTAAAAAGACTTCCATGCTCTTGCTGTTGCTATGCAGCAAAATAATAGTCATTATGGTATTAGAAGAGGGGAAATGCTCTAGTTCCCTTCATAGGTACATGTTTAATTCATGCTAAATAGTATGTTTATGAATTTGACATTTCTGCATCATTTTTCGGTTGATAGTTTTGTTGTCAAATGGCAACATATTGGTACCAGAAAGAGCTGAAGACATCAAGAGCATGAGTCCACTTCGGGGAGCGATCTTTTCGGGTAGGGAAAACCCACAAAAATAGATATTGTAAATAAAGTATCAAAAAATTATTTTGTTTATTATATTCTTCTTTTTAACTATGTTAGAGATTTAGTTGGTAAAATCACTGCATCTACCGACTGAGAGCGAGATTTCGGCACGTGAAGATATCAGCGGTTGTCATGTCAGAATTTTCACATTCTTTCATTCTTCTTATTATCCAGTAAAACCGTGGCACTTCACGCCATGATTTCTGTGGCTTAATTCTTTTAAACAAGTCACTAAAACTATTGCAAGGGAGCATCCCCCCGTACTTGACTCTTCTGGCTCTATGGTTCAGATTGAGATCCACCAAGTCCGATAGTTCAAGTGGCTGCAGCTCAATCAGAATTGGAATATCATTGTTATGGTACCCTATATCATCTCTTTCAACCTAGCTAAATAATCTCGTCGGGCGAAACAACTAGAGGACATACGGTAAATTATTAAGAAAGCACACAGAATAGACGTTGAAAGATAAAAATGTGATCAACTTTATCAACGCGAATCAACTAGAAAACCTATGGTATATTAGTAAAAAAAGACACGTATTAGATGTTGGAAGATAAAGTCGAACGAATGAAGACAAGAGCGCATTGTAGCTTTTACGGCAATAGATGCTTTTGTCTTGCATGCAGTCAGTCTCCTCAAGACTAGCAAACCAACAATTATTTTATTCTAAATCTAGCACTTGTGTGCTTCTTACGTTTGGATTTTCACGCTATTCACAATTACAGAAAAAAAACACTAAAACGGGAAAAATCCCTAGATTTCTCTATAGCCTAATATCACTAAAAATTAATAGGAGAAAAAATCTCTTAAGTGTTGGTAAACAATTAGGGGTTGCAACATTGCAACCCTGTACTATACTACTGACAACGATATTAGTAGGGAGTCTCTTTCGACTCCTGTACGTACATAATTTATGCATGTTTTCATAGTTTTTCTCACTGAGAATGTTTTTTCATGGTTTTTCTCACTTTGATGGATGTCAACAGATTTGCATAATCGACGAAGAATTATTGATCAACGAAGGGGAATTAAGAAACAATATGGCTTCTCTGATCTTTAGGTCTGGGAGATAAATTAATATTCTATTTTTTAAATATGGCTTCTCTGGTCATTAGGCTTAGTGATAAATTCGGGAATTAATATTCTTTCGAAACCTTAATAGTGCAGCTAGGAACACATTAGAGATGAAGACAGATTGAATATATTTTACGCGGGAAATGGTTTCTTGGGAATTTCAAATGTGACAGCGCAAGGATGCCGAAACAAAGGAACACGCAGAAATTACTTTTAGGGGATTATTTGGGCAAAACCGTTTGAGACATTTAAGAAGATGATTTGGGTGAAACTCCGTGGTCGTTATAATACACACGCTCCATTTGAACAGTGTTGTGAGGTCCCCTACCCCAACCCCAAATGGCCCCCTACCCCCGGGCCCCCCAAAGGGACCCCTCCCACGGGCCCCCAAACTTTTTTGACCATTTTTTTAATACTTTTTTTGCGCACTTGAGACACAGAAGGGCACCCCCAACTTTTTGACCCCTCACACCATTAGTGTTTCGTCATGGTTTACCTTATCACTGTTACATTCTCTTGATGTTTTAAAGTTCACTTTGGATTTTTTTCGTTGAAATTTAAGAGTTGGAATATTTCAGTAGTGTTTTGTAGTGGTTTCCCTTGTCACTGTCACATTCTCTTGATTTTTCAAAATTCATTTTGAATATTTTTTCGTTGAAATTTAAGAGTTGGAATATTTCAGTTGTGTTTTCTCTTGGTTTATCATGTCATTTGCACACTCTCTTGACGTTTCAAAGGTTATTTTAGATACTTTTCGTTGAAATGCAAGTGTTGGAATATTTAAGTCGTATTTTGTCACGGATTAGCATATGCTGGCAATATTCTTTTGACGATCTAAAGTTGATTTTAGATTTTTTTTATTGAAATGTAAGATTTAGAATATTTCAGTAGTGTTTGTTGTGGTTTACCTAGTCACTGTTAAATTCTCATAATGTTTCAAAGTTCATTATAGAATTTTTCTTTCCTTGAAATGTAAGAGTTGGAATATTTCAATAGTGTTTGTTGTGGTTTACCTAGTCAGTTAAATTCTCTTGATTTTTCAAAGTTCATTTTTGATTTTTTGTTGTTGAAATGCAAGAGTTAGATTATTTCATTAGTGTTTTGTCGTGGTTTACCATGTCACTGTTAAATTCTCTTGATGTTTCAAAGTTCATTTTAGATTTATTTCGTTGAAATGCAAGAGTTGGAATATTTCAGTAGTGTTTGTCGTGGTTTACCTAGTCACTGGTATATTCTCTTGATGAGATCATTTTAGATTTTTTTTGTTGAAATGTAAGAGTTGGAATATTTCAATAGTATTTTGTCGTGGTTTACCCTATCACTGTTACATTCTGAAGATGTTTCAAAGTTCATTTTAGATTTTTTTTTTTTGTTGAAATGCAAGAGTTAGATTATTTCAGTAGTATTTTGTCGTGGTTTACCATGTCACTGTTACATTCTCTTGATGTTACAAAGTTCATTTTGGATTTTTTTTTTTCGTTGAAATGCAAGAGTTGGAATATTTCAGTAGTGTTTGTCGTGGTTTACCTAGTCACTGTTACATTCTCTTGATTTTTCAAAGTTCATTTTGGATTTCTTTCGTTGAAATGTCAGAGTTGAAATATTTCAGTAGTGTTTCGTCGTGGTTTACCTTGTCACTTTTACATTCTTTTGATTTTTGAAAGTTCTTTTTAGATTTTTTTTTTACTGGAAATGTAAGAGTTGGAATATTTCAGTAATATTTGTTGTGGTTTAACTAGTCACTGTTACATTCTCTTGATTTTTCAAAGTTCATTTGGTTTTCATTCGTTGAAATGCAAGAGTTGGAATATTTCAGTAGTGTTTGTCGTGGTTTATCTTGTCACTGTTACATTCTCTTGATTTTTACAAGTTCATTTTGGATTTCTTTGGTTGTAATATAAGAGTTGGAATATTTCAGTAATGTTTGTCGTGGTTTGCCATGTCGCTGTTACATTCTCTTGATGTTTCGAAGTTCATTTTCGATTTTTTTGTTCGTTGAAATGCAAGAGTTAGATTATTTCAGTAGTGTTGTCGTGGTTTACCTTGTTACTGTTACATTCTCTTGATATTTCGAAGTTCATTTTAGATTTTTTTTATTGAAATGTAAGAGTTGTCATATTTCAATAGTGTTTTGTTGTGGTTTACCTTGTCACTGTTACATTCTCTTGATTTTTCAAAGTGCATTTGGTTTTCATTCGTTGAAATGTAAGAGTTGGAATATTTCAGTAGTGTTTGTTGCGGTTTACCTAGTCACTGTTACATTCTGAAGATGTTTCAAAGTTCATTTTGGATTTTTTCCTGGAAATGTAAGAGTTGGAATATTTAAGTACTAATTTCTCATGGTTTACCTTGTCATGTTTTGTCGTGCTTTACCATGTCACTGCTACATTCTCTTGATTTTTCAGAGTTTATTTTAGATTTCTTTCATTGAAATGCATGAGTTAGAATATTTTGTGGTTTACCTTGTCACTGTTACATTCTCTTGATTTTTCAAAGTTCATTTGGTTTTCATTCGTTGAAATGTAAGAGTTGGAATATTTCAGTAGTGTTTTGTCGTGGTTTACCTTGTCACTGGTACATTCTGAAGATGTTTCAAAGTTCATTTTGGATTTTTTCCTGGAAATATAAGAGATGGAATATTTCAGTAGTGTTTTTTCCTGGTTTACCTTGTCCCTGTTACATTCTCATGATTTTTAAAAATTCATTTTGGATTTCTTTCGTTGAAATGTAAAAGTTGGAATATTTCAGTAGTGTTCTTCATGGTTTACCTTTTCACTGCTACATTCTCTTGATGTTTCAACGTTAATTTGGATTTTTTTCCTTGAAATTGAAGTTGGAACATTTCAGTAGTGTTTTGTCGTGGTTTACCTTGTCACTATTACATTCTCTTGATGTTTCAAAGTTCATTTTGGATTTTTTTTCCCCTTGAAATGTAAGAGTTGTCATATTTCAGTAGTGTTTGTTGTGGTTTACCTTGTTACTGTTACATTCTCTTGATGTTTCAAAGTTCATTTTGGATTTTTTTCATTGAAATGCATGAGTTAGATTATTTCAGTAGTGTTTTGTCGTGGTTTACCTTGCCACTGTTACATTCTGAAGATGTTTCAAAGTTCATTTTAGATTTTTTCATTGAAATGTAAGAGTTGGAATATTTCAGTAGTGTTTTGTCGTGGTTTACCTTGTCATTGTTACATTCTCATTATTTTTCAAAGTTCATTTTGGATTTCTTTCGTTGAAATGAAAGAGTTGTAATATTTCAGTAGTGTTTGTTCTGGTTTACCTAGTTACTGTTAAATTCTCTGGACGTTCCGATGTTCATTTTGGATTTTTTTTCATTCAAATGCTATAGTTATATTATTTAAGTATTGATTAGTCTTGGTTTACATTGCCACTGTTACATTCTGAAGATGTTTCAAAGTTCATTTTAGATTTTTTCGTTGAAATGCAAGATTTGGAATATTTGATTAGTGTTTTTTTATGGTTTACCTTCTCAGCGTTACATTCTCTTGATGCTTCAAAGTTCATGTTGGATGTTTTTCGTTGAAATGCAAGAGTTGGATTATTTCAGTAGTGTTTTCTCATGGTTTACCTTGTCACTGTTATATTCTCTTGATGTTTCAAATTTCATTTTGGATTTCTTTCGTTGAAATGTAAGAGTTGGAATATTTCAGTAGTGTTTGTTGTGGTTTACCTAGTCACTGTTACATTCTCATAATGTTTCAAAGTTCATTTTAGATTTTTCTTTCCTTGAAATGTAAGAATTGGAATATTTCAGTAGTGATTGTTGTGGTTTACCTAGTCAGTTACATTCTCTTGATTTTTCAAAGTTCATTTTTGATTTTTTTTTTGTTGAAATGCAAGAGTTAGATTATTTCAGTAGTGTTTTGTAGTGGTTTAACTTATCAGTGTTACATTCTCTTGATGTTTCAAAGTTCATTTTAGATTTTTTTTTGTTGAAATGCAAGAGTTAGATTATTTCAGTAGTGTTTTGTCGTGGTTTACCAAGTCACGGTTACATTCTCTTGATGTTTCAAAGTTCATTTAGGATTTTTTTCTTTTAAATGTAAGAGTTGGAATATTTAAGTACTGTTTGTCGTGGTTTACCTTGTCACTGGTATATTCTCTTGATAAGATCATTTTAGATTTTTTTTTGTTGAAATGTAAGAGATGGAATATTTCAATAGTGTTTTGTCGTGGTTTACCCTATCACTGTTACATTCTGAAGATGTTTCAAAGTTCATTTTAGATTTTTTTTTTTTGTTGAAATGCAAGAGTTAGATTAATTCAGTAGTGTTTTGTCGTGGTTTACCATGTCACTGTTACATTCTCTTGATGTTACAAAGTTCATTTCGGATTTCTTTCGTTGAAATGTCAGAGTTGAAATATTTCAGTAGTGTTTCGTCGTGGTTTACCTTGTCACTTTTACACTCTCTTGATTTTTCAAAGTTCATTTTAGATTTTTTTTTTAATGGAAATGTAAGAGTTGGAATATTTCAGTAGTGTTTGTCGTGGTTTATCTTGTCACTGTTACATTCTCTTGATTTGTCAAAGTTCATTTTGGATTTCTTTTGTTGTAATGTTGCTTAGGAAGAGTTGTCATATTTCAGTAGTGTTTGTTGTGGTTTACCTTGTTACTGTTACATTCTCTTGATGTTTCAAAGTTCATTTTGGATTTTTTTTCATTGAAATTCATAAGTTAGATTATTTCAGTAGTGTTTTGTCGTGGTTTACCTTGCCACTGTTACATTCTGA